>NC_049207.1:697500-760000 GCF_013347855.1 Anguilla anguilla | reverse complement strand
CACACACACACACACCATACGCACACTCACACACACACACACACACACCATACGCACACACACACACCCACACACACACCATATACGCACACACACACACCCACACACACACTCACACACACACACACACACACACACACCATACGCACACACACACACACACACACACACACCATACGCACACACACACACCATATGCGCACACACACACACCCACACACACACTCACACACACACACACACACCATACGCACACACACCATACACACCACACACACACACACACACACACGTACACACACACGCACACGCACACACACACACACACCATACGCACACCATACGCACACACACACAACCACACACACACCATACGCGCACACACACACACCCACACACACACCATATGCGCACACACACACACGCACACACACATAGAGAAGCTGGATTTCAGTGCATTCCCTGAGCCAGTAATAGCATTCATACGTTACAGATGAAGGTGATGCTTCTCTTGCACCGGTAACTTCCAGCGTATGTGCCAGCTCATCAGTGCAGGAGTGTGACTCAGCGACAGTGAGTGACTGACTAAATAAATAATACAGTCGGTGAAGCAGGCTGGGTGATTCAGTGATTCAGGGAGTCAGTGAAAAGCTCTACCGCTTGGGGGGCTTATTCCAGTCCCAGCAGAGCATAATTGATAAGTGAATCAGTGAAGCAGCGAGATTTGATGAGTCAGAGAGTGATTCTGTGATTCAGAATATTATTCCAGTCCCATCAGAATTATTCTGAACAGCTGAGCATCTCATCTCAGTTTATTTTATGATTAAAATTGGACCATTTTATGGAATGATGCAAAGGTACTTACTTTTTCTCCGTTGAATGGTACTCCTTTAAAAGAGCAGAAAGAGCAGGGATAAGATTAACATATTAACAAAACAAAAAATAACATCCACTCTTCAAAAACTATAATGATATAAAGCAATAATACAACTATGACATAAAACAGTGACAGTAAGAGCACAGTAATTCTGTAACACAGCCAGAGTAACAACCGTAATGCTGTAACACAGTCACAGTAAGAGCACAGTAATGCTGCAGCACATTCAGACACATCACAGTAGTGATGTAAAATAGTAACAGCACAGTAATGCCGTAACACAGTCACAGTAACAGTAAGGTTACAGTATTGTAACAGCACAGTAAGATTACAGTATTGTAACAGCACAGTACGTTTGCAGTAAGGTTATAGTACTGTAACAGCACAGTAAGGTTATAGTACTGTAACAGCACAGTAAGGTTACAGTATTGTAACAGCACAGTAAGGTTACAGTAATGCAAGAGTGCAGTAAGGTTACAGTAAGGTTACAGTATTGTAACAGCACAGTATGTTTGCAGTAAGGTTACAGTAAGGTTACAGTATTGTAACAGCACAGTATGTTTGCAGTAAGGTTACAGTAAGGTTACAGTATTGTAACAGCACAGTATGTTTGCAGTAAAGTTACAGTATTGTAACAGCACAGTAAGGTTACAGTAATGTAAGAGCAGTGCTTCAGCACGGTAGGACTCACCTGCAGGAAGTGGAAGGGGTCGTTCTCCTGCAGGAGGGCCTGCAGGCTGGTCTGAGCCTGCTGTAGATGGGCCCGGTCCTCAGTGATCCTGCTGAAACTCAGCTGTAGCTCCGCCCCCGGCCCCGCCCCGCTGTGGGCCCGCACACACTCCCGCAGAGCTGAGAGAAACCCACCCAGCTGCACCTGCAGCTGCTCCCCCACCACTCTCAAATGCTGCTCCGCACCCTCCACAAACCGCTGCACAGGAAGCAGGAAAACACAGACAGGAAATGAGATCACAGGATGAGAGGGGAGAGAGGAAAAGCAGATGCGGTGCGCTCCACACTCACCTGGCTGTCACGCTCAGCATCGGCACGCTGCTGCAGAAATCTCTCTGTGCGAGAAACCTTCCTGCTCAACCTCTGCCCCTGCACCTGCAGAGACTCCTAAGAGGGAGGGAGGGAGGGAGGGAGCGGGGAGAAGGAGAGAGAGACAGAGAGCAGAAACAGACACAAAGAGAAAGAGAGAAAGAGAGAAAGAGAAGAGATTATCAAAAGAAAACCCCCCACAGGAGTCCAAACCTGATCTCTCTCTCTGCAAACTGTGGCAGGAGAGTGCATATATGTGCTGCACTAATGAACAGTGGGTTATGTATGCTGCACTTAATGCATTGTGGGTTACGTATGCCGCACTAATGCATTGTGGGTTATGGGTCCCGTACTAATGCATTATGGGTTATGTATGCTGCACTAATGCATTATGTGTCATGGGTGCTGTACTAACACATTTTGGGTTACGTATGCTGCACTAATGTATTGTGGGTTATGAGCTGCACTAATGTATTGTGGGTATGTGTCCTCAGGAGAGGAGCCAGCCAATCAAAGAGCCAGGCCAAGCAGGTGGGCGTGGCTGCAGCTGGCTCACCTTCAGGTCTTTCATGGTGTTCTTCAGGGTCTTGATGGTGTGCCCGGCGTGCTGGCCCTCGATGGTGCAGGCGTTGCAGACGAACACGCGCTGGTCCAGGCAGTAGTAGCGGTACGCCTCGTCGTGCGCCGCGCACTTGCGCTCGCGCACGTCGCCCAGCGGCTCGGTCAGCGGGTGCTCGCGGAAGGCGGGCCGCTCCAGGTGAGGCCGCACGTGCTCGGCGCACATGGACACCTCGCACTGCAGGCAGGTCTTGACGGCGGGGGCGGCGGCCCCCGGGGAGCAGTAGTCGCAGTGCACGGGGGGCGGGGGCGGGGCCTGGCGGCAGGGGCGGCCCCGGCGCCGGTAGTCCTCGGCGATGTTGGCCAGCCGGTAGTTCTTCTGCAGGGGGCCGCCGCAGCGCAGGCTCTCCCGGCACTCCGGGCACCGGAACCTTCCGCGCTCCGCCCGCCGCCGCAGCCCCCGCACGCACGCCAGGCACAGGTTGTGCCCGCACGCCAGCAGGTGTGGGTCGCTGAACAGATCCAGGCACACAGGACAGGTCAGCTCCCCCTCCAGCACACTCTCCTCTACCGGACCCGCCATGGAGCCACTGATCCTCCCCCTCTCTCTCTCTCTCTCTCTCTCTCCCTCTGTCTGCCTCTGTCTCTCTCTGCCTATCTCTCTCTGTCTGTCTGTCTGTCTGTCTGCTCTGTCTCTCTCTGTCTATCTCTCTCTCTCTCTCTCTCTCTCTCTCTGTCTCTGTCTCTCTCTCCCTCTCCCTGTCCCTCTCCCTCTCTTTACTAACAGGAAAGAGGATGTAAATCGATCAGCAGTGTGAGAGTGGTGGGGAGATCAGTGTTCATAAAGTCAGGCGCGGTAGAGATCAGTTTTTCTGAACCGAAAGAAAAAAGAGGGGGAAGAGTCACATGAGATTATTTAATTTACAAAGGTGCACACACACTCACACACACACGCACACACACACACATACTCTCACATACACACACTCACACACACACGCACACACACACACACACACACATACTCTCACATACACACACTCACACACACACACACTCACACACACGCGCACACACACTCACACACACACACACACGCACACACACACACACACTCACACACACACACACTCACACACACACACACACACACACACACACACATGCACGCACGCACATACACACACACTCACACACACACGCACACACACACACATACTCTCACATACACACACTCACACACACACACACCTACACACACTCTCACACACACACACACACACACACACACACACACTCACACACAGACATGCGCGCACGCACACACACATTCTCACACACACACAGAGGAAAAGCTGCTGACTGGGGGAAAGGGGTCAAAGGTTCAGCATGTTTGTGTTCCCAAAAAGAGTAGCGTCCACACAACCCGTTTGACTGAATGACTCTCACATTTTCAGAGTACAGCCACACACACTCACACGCACATACACACACTACTCACTAACACAAACACACACACTTACACGCACACACACTACTCACTAACACACACACACACACTTACACGCACACACACTACTCACTAACACACACACACAGACTCACACAAACACACACTCATACATAGGTTATACACACTAACACACACACTAACACACACACACATACACACTCACACAGCCACACACACACACACACCGTCTCTGTTTCGCAGCTATGATTTACCATTCACATAGTGCAGCCACAGCTCTTTGTCTATATGATCCTCCCCCCCCCCCCCCCCACACACATACACACACACAGACTAACACACACATGAATGGAACCACAAAGGGTCACACACTAAGACACACAGCCCATGCAACACACACACACACACACACACAATACGGACAATGTTTTATTTTATTAAAATAAAAATACAACATTTTAATTTAGACTTAATCCAATAAAAATCAAAACGTTCGGATTAAATCACTTTTGAAACGACTACTCCAGTGCCCGGCTCTACCTTTCCAGCATTAATACCAAAAATAGACTAGTAATCAGGATGCATATGTGTGATTAGCAACAAGTATCTTTTATGCGATATAACAGGCATAGCTTCCAACCAACGCAACCGTCCTAGAACAGTGGAGTGGGTTGTTACTTACCGTCCGTGGTAATGCCAAACTGTGTTCCTCTTTCTCCTTTCGCGACGGACATCAGCGCTGCGGATCAGTGTTTACACTCGGTCCAGGCTGAGGATGATGATCTCTGCCCAAAAACTACAGGTGAGCGTGGCTGTCATCACGCATCACGCAACGGCGAATCGCGGCAATAACCGCAGAGTGCAGGCTGTAGCTCCCGCCGCTGATCCTGGTTCGCTATCCAGCATTCCCAGAAAAAGCCAATAGCCGGGATTACGGACGTCTGAGCTGACTTCGGATCGTTTGTTGGGGGCGCTACTCCGGGGGAGGGGGCCGCAGGCAGGCGGAGCGGAAGGTGCGCATGCGGCTTTACGGTGGTTGCTGGCTGCATACATTACAAACTGGAGGCGCAACGCACGAGCTAGGTGTAGCCTATGTATTTCAAACAGTAGTTAGTGAAGCGCAGATTGAGTTAACGAAGGTTTCCGAAGGCATTCAGCTGGAAGACGTTCTTCGACACAAACCTACCTCTACCGCGTGGAGGGCTGAGGTCCAGGACAGTTTCTGTCGGATTTGAGACAGCGGGAATAGACTGTACATCCGATTAAAGGGGACGAAGATGGCCACGCCTGACAGCTAGATAAACAAATTGTTCTCACTGGTCAGTTAGCCTATAATAACGGCGAATGCGAGCAAGTACCTATGTTTGAGATAAGAGAGAACGAGTGGCTAATATGACGGTTCAGTTTTAGCTTCCCCTTTTTCAATGTGGTAAAAAGAATTTTCTAGACTATACAACCAGTATGGAATCACGTAGGCCTTATAGAAAAAAGAAAATAAGCCCAGCATCTTGCAAAGCTGTTCTAGCTAATTATCGTTTTAACGCCCAGCCCTACAGTAGCCTGCCTACCATCAATTTAATGACTGACGTCCGTACGTACCAATCAGTTCCACTCTATAACCTAATACTTACATTCTTCACTTGAAGGAACGATTGGCTTTGGGTTATGGTTCCCTTGGGGGGTGGGGGGGGGGGGGGGGGGGGGGGGGGTTGAATCAAACATAGCAGCGTTCTAATTACTTGGTTTTTATAAGAACTCCCTCACTGTTATTCTGGATGCATTTATTATGTACAACATGCCATTCGGCTGCTTTTTATTTCATACCTTCATTGTGTGTATCAGTGCTCAGTACTGCCACAGTCTACGACACGAGTTTATTAGACAAGCATTTCCTCAAGTGCAGACATTCAGTAAATAGGATATACAGCAGACGCCTCAGTGATTGGTGATTGTGGATGAGGCACCATTCAGTATAATATATATAATGCTAGCTACGTTGTTATTTACTGCCATTTAGCAGACCCTCTTATCCAGAGGAACTTACGCAAACACAGGTGCACAGACATTAAAACTGCAGTAAGGGAAGGAAAGACTTCCCTAATAAGCACAAAAGTACACTAAATAAACAACAAAGACCCACAGACTCTGAAAAAAAGAGAAAAAAGTTACACCTAATCTGGTCAGTGTTAATGCAGTACAGGGACTGATGGATTATTACACTGGTCAGTTTTAATGCAGTATAGGGGCTGATGCTATATTACACTGGTCAGTGTTAATGCAGTATAGGGGCTGATGGATTATTACACTGGTCAGTGTTAATGCAGTATAGGGGCTGATGGATTATTACACTGGTCAGTGTTAATGCAGTATAGGGGCTGATGGATTATTACACTGGTCAGTGTTAATGCAGTATAGGGGCTGATGCTATATTACACTGGTCAGTGTTAATGCAGTATAGAGACTGGCGCTATATTACACTGGTCACTGTTAATGCAGTATAGAGACTGGCGCTATATTACACTGGTCAGTGTTAATGCAGTATAGAGACTGATGGATTATTACACTGGTCAGTGTTAATGCAGTATAGAGACTGATGGATTATTACACTGGTCAGTGTTAATGCAGTATAGAGACTGATGGATTATTACACTGGTCAGTGTTAATGCAGTATAGAGACTGATGGATTATTACACTGGTCAGTGTTAATGCAGTATAGGGGCTGATGGATTATTACACTGGTCAGTGTTAATGCAGTATAGAGACTGATGGATTATTACACTGGTCAGTGTTAATGCAGTATAGAGACTGATGGATTATTACACTGGTCAGTGTTAATGCAGTATAGAGACTGATGGATTATTACACTGGTCAGTGTTAATGCAGTATAGAGACTGATGGATTATTACACTGGTCAGTGTTAATGCAGTATAGAGACTGATGGATTATTACACTGGTCAGTGTTAATGCAGTATAGAGACTGATACTATATCACACTGGTTAGTTTTAAGTATCAGCAGCCCCACAGTGTCCCAGTTCCTCGTCTCTTCCTGTGATGTCAGAGGTCTCTGTGTTGCTCATTTCAGAATTTGTTTCATATCCAGATGCAGCAGCAGAATTCCCAGAATGCTTTTCACTCATCCAGTCACACACCTTCATACATGTCTTTGCAAGACGAGAGGTCTCTGGTTCAGAGGACGTGTCTTCCCTCACTGTGAAAGGAAACAGACTGCGTCAGTGATGTGGTCCCCGGAAAATGCACGGAAGCATGATCATGTGATCGAAACATCACTAAGGCAACCATCATTACCCGTGCACTGCACTGCAGAATGCTCATACTAGGGTTCGTTCTACAGCCTTTCAGCTATAAGAGCGGATTTCTTTCACATTATTTTAACATTGGATGTGATGTCACATTTCCAAAGTGCTCCTGCCTCAGGCAGTGTTACTGTGCTTTTCTGATCTTCACTGTTGGTGGTGAGTACATGTGTGTGAAGTTCATTTGGGACTAATAACATAAGAATACATGATCATAATACACTAGTCTGAACTGAAATTTCAGGAAATGTTAATTACGTAAATCTATATAATGTTAAATAAAGATTGGGTTCCGTATGTTAAATGATATTTTCTATACTGGTTTGGTAATGAAACCTTAAGCAAACTCACTGTTGGGAAGGACCAATGAATTACTTGCTGCTCCCCTCACAGGCAAGGTGGCACAGTCCTGAATCATCCTTTTGAAGTGCAGGTACATCTCCCATTCTCTCCTATCCCACTCCTTTTCAAAAACAGCATCCTCTCTCTCTATCCACTGCTGGGACGGTGTCTTGCTGGCTGCTTCCTTAAGAGCATTCCCCTCTTCCTCTGTGGAGTCAGCCGCTTCTACCGAACTCCCTGATTCACAGAGTGTGTTTCCCCCTGGAAAACAGAGCAGTTAGCCTGTAGTCTAAAGATTATGTAGACTGAGCTTAAACCAACCCTAAGAAGAACAGAATGAACCAAACTCACCATAGAGAGGGGTTTCCATACTGCCTCCCCTGCTTGTTTGGGTGGTACGTTCTTGAATCATCTTCTTCAGCTTTAGGCCTATTTCGATTCTGCTCCATTCCTTTTCAAACACTTTTTGTAATTCAGCAGGAGGAAGAAATTTGCTTTTTCCAGTGCAGTCCAAACCCAGTTTCCCCAACAGATGCTCTTCCCTCCTGATCCAGAGTTCATCAATAATTTGGATCAGCTCTGGAACTTTCTGCTTCTCTGTACTGAGATCAGCCCCCCCGGTCTCTCTGTCCATCTCCTCTATCTCCTCCACCACCTCACCTTGTGTCTCAGTCAGGAGATGAAAGACACTTTTACCTGCTACCATCTCCTCAATCTTCTCCAGCAGCTCTGTGACTTGGGTGCGATCCTCCTTTTTCATATTGCAGAGAACGTGGTATCTGTTCCCACATTTCTCAATGAGCCACTGGAGGGCGTGTCCTTCTCTCTCTATGTGCTGCTCGATGGAGATGTTTCCTAGGCATTCTCCCCAGGTGAACAGCACTAGAGTGTGTCTCCAAATTCCCTCTCCAAGGTGCTTCATGTTGTCTCTAATTATTTTTCTTTGCTCTTCTTTAAATGTTGTGTCTGCAGGAATGACCAATAGGATCGCATGGGGTCCAGGGTGGCACAGCGTCAAACTCTTCACCACTTCCTCTTTTATCCAATCGGGTGTGAGATGAGCTGGGATAAACTTCCACCAGCCAGGTGTGTCGACCACAGTGACCTGCCTCCCAGCGACTTCACCTTGCTTCTTCTCACACTGCGCAGTTCTTCTCCAAACTCCAAACTCCTCCCTGCCCAGGATGATATTTCCAGCTGAGCTCTTGCCCCCAACCACCCACCCCAGTAGCACCACCTTCATCTCGAATGGACGGTTTGTTCCCCCTGTCAGAGAGAAAGAACATCACTTTCAGCAAACTAGATTAACCTGACCAAACTGGCATCATCAGAGAAAAGACTAAAACAGAAAACAAATGAAATTAATAACAGGTTTTGACCATACCTTTAAGAAGGTGTCTGAGGGTCTCTTTGTGTTCCCTCACCTTCCTCACTCTCTGATTGGCTCGTTCTTCTGTAATCCTCCTCTTCTCCTCCATGACCTGTAGAACTTTCCTCTCCATGTGGAAATGGCAGCTACCATTACCCACCACCATCTTCTCTATCATCTCCAGCAGCTCTGAGACCTGAGAGACCTCACTGCTGTTCTTACTGCTGAGAACATGGTACCTGTTCCCACATTTCTCTATGACCCACTGGAGGGCCTGACCTTCTCTTTCTATGTGCTGCTCCATGGTCATTTCCCTCAAAGTGTCCCCAAAGGTGAACAGCAGTATCGTGTGTCTCCACACTGAGTCACTGAGAAGCTCCAGGTGTTCCTGCACTGCTCTCCTGTGTTTCTCTTGGAAAGATGAGCTCAAATTAATGACCAGCAGGACAGCATGGGGCCCAGGGGGGCACAGAGACACACTGCACACAATCTGGTCTTTCAGCAGTTCTGGAGAATCTTCAACAGGAAAATAACGGAACCAGCCAGGTGTGTCCACCACAGTGACCTGCCTCCTATCCCCCTGCCCTTTCTTACACACTGCAGTTTGTACTCCAGGTGTAAACTCCTGTTTGCCCAGGATGGCGTTTCCTGCTGAACTCTTTCCTCCCTCCTTTGCTCCCAGCAGCACAATCCTCAGCTCTGAGACATGCTGTGTCTCCCCTGTCAGAGAGAATGAACACTCTTTATTGCTATTTAACAGGACACAAACTCTTGCATATTCATAAACGGAGTGTGGCACAGTGGGTAAGGAACTGCGTTTGTAACCAAAAGGTCGCAGGTTCGATTCCCGGGTAAGGACACTGCCGTTGTACCCTTGAGCAAGGTACTTAACCTGCATTGCTTCAGTATATATCCAGCTGTATAAATTGATACAATGTAAAGTGCTATGTAAAAAAGTTGTGTAAGTCGCTCTGGATAAGAGCGTCTGCTAAATGCCTGTAATGTAATAAACACTGATGCATCTTGGGAGTATCTCATCAACCGTGTCAGTTTAGAAATGCCTTTTTTCAGTAACAGTTCATAATACTAACCAATTAAACTGCCAACTGCTTTTCAGCCAAATTAGGAACTGGTCATTTTTTCCATTTAATTAATTGGTTATTTAAATTCACAGGATTTAATTCACACATTTATTTGAAGTTTTTTTTTTTTTTTTTTTTTAATTTGAAAGCGTGTCATTTATAGCAGAAACATTTCAAAAATTACAAAATGACTGATTAAATCTGGCAAAATTGTGGAAATGTTTTAATGGCTTACTTTTGGTTTCCACTAAAGAATCCCAGACTGAAGGAAAAAATGTTGTTGATCATCGTTTTCTTTCTGTTCATAACTATAGTGTAAATTTAAATGTTATTCATAAATAAAACCAGAATGTGTTTACATTATCATTCCTGTTGATATTTTACATTGAATAGCATTTGATAATTTGATTCTTTAAACAGATTTAATTTTGTTTTACCCATTGAAAGGTCATAATTTTTGTCAAATGGTCATAGCCTGTGCCAAAAGATAAAATTGGAGGCCTATGATGTTTGAAAATGTCCTCTGAATACTGTAAAGATCTCTATATGATCCATAATCAAATTAGTAGGCTTACCGAAAGCAAAACCAATATTCTCTTAAACTGAACAAACCAAATTTCACAAACGTTACCATAAACGGTCACGCCACTGTTACATCGTTTGTGATTCGTTAAAATGTCCTGTTTGTACTTTTTCAATGATACAGATGAACAAAACTGCCTCTACCGATTAAACATTAGTCTAGTAGAACTCCATACTTTCTTCAATTTCAAAATGACCAGTTAACCAAACCAGTAAACAATTACCATGGTAACTGAGAATAGGCTTAACCTAGAGCGAGAGCACCCGAGGGGGGGACGTGTATCAACCACCCTAACCGCTAGTGTATTTACTTCGTAGGCTACTTATTAGAGAGAACTGGACATCGTTACCTATTAAGACGTAAGTTCTGTAAAAATACACAAAATAAACTGTCTAAATGTTAAAAAAAAAATAAATAAAAAATAAAAAAAACTTCATACATTTAGTTATTAATGCAGCCTTATTTACAATATCAACTTTTAAGACAAGCAACACGCTCGAAATTCTCATCGCGACCCATTAAATACCCTGGTGCAGATGTTGCTTCATAATTTCAAACTGCTTTCCTAACGGCTATTTTGAGTCCTGCGACTTGGCTTACAGCAGTACGGATTCCTAGACGTGCTGATAGCGACCACCCTTTCTCATATTAATCTCAAATGCGCAAGATAGGACACTTCTACAGTATGCTAGCAAGTATGTCAAGTTCCATTAATTAATATGGGGTGGTCAATACACAGCCCTTTAGCAACCAAAATCTCGCGCTGGACCACGTCTGACTTAGGCTATTTGCCGACACAGAAGAAAATTGCGAAAGTACTGAAAAAATAACCACTGGAGGACAACAAGGACATTTCATACATAACTAGGTATAGGTGGTTACCGATATTTCGCCTATTTAATATATAGTTGCAAATCTGTTTACGTTTTCTTGACTGTCGAACGAAGGTGGTCGATAGTAGGTGCTCTCACTCTAATGACAATACGCATTACTCACAACACTCAGTAGCTAGCGAGCTACCAAGCTAATATACAATCCCTGTCTATTTTGTCTTGACAACGAACTACAAACAAAATCAGAGGCGAACTACCTCTAACGCATAAGTTTAAGGCTGCAAGAAAAGTCGGATCGTAACTACAGCCAATAGACTAGATCATCTAGCTAGTCACCGGCTAGGTCTAGTAGCAACCTGCTACTATTGAGCGACAATCCGCAAAAATAGCTATCGATAGCCTACTTATGGAGCAGTTTGTCAGCGCAAGAGTACTGGATCCAGCCAGCAAACTCGCGGAATTTCTTTCATTAGTGGCTAAACCTTCATACCGCATGATCATGGTCAGACAAAAATAGAAGGAAAACTCACCAACATGCTCAGATGACCCACCAACATGCCCAGATGACCCACCTGTATCCATTTCTTCTCCTCTCTTTATCTCTCTCCTGCTGTGCGGTGATCAGATCTGACTGTACTTTTTCAGAAGACAGTAACTGGACCTGCTGTGCAGCTTCATTCCAGGAGATCAGCATGCAGATTTATACCATGCCCACTTTCAGGTGTGTCACAATACCAGGAACATCGGACCCTGAAACTGGCCTGACTGCATGTTTGTAGCTCACTCTACCTGGCTGTAGATTAAAAATGAGAGGTAAACATACTTCACCCTTAGCAGATTAAAGGTAAAGAGATGTCAGGTGGAAAGACGTGTGGCACAGTCTGTGGGCTTGAACCCTGGTCCCCCATGGGGCAATCACTATACCTAGTCCAATGCACTACCAGAGACTGGAGGTGATGCTAGTGCAGAGCACCACAAACAGGAGTTCAATTGGTTTTAATCCACAACCAAAAAACACAAATTCAAAAACTCAGAACTAGACAAAGATAACACTCCTGAGCAGGGAAGAAGTTACAAGCAGGCAGAACAAGTCCAATACGTAATCCAAAAACCAGAATCCCAAACTAACAGAGCCAAAGTCAAATACAACAGATCAGTCCGTGAAACAAGCAAACACACCAGCAAGGGAAAATCCAAATAGATACCGATAACAGTCCAGGTCGAATCAGGCAGACTATTCAGCGGGGTCAAAAAGGTGGCTTGAACTTGAGAAATGCCAAGAAAAAGACTTAGCAAAGACATAGACAGAGGACCGGGCTTAAATACACAGAGAAAACAAGCAAACAAGGCACATGACAGAGACAATGAGGTACAGGTGGGCAAGTTAACAAGAGGGCTGGGTCAACATAACAAGGGAGGCTAACCAGTGTCCAGAACAACAAAGAGTCTTTGGTACCCTCTGGTGGTTAAAAGGTAGTCCAACCCGTGACAGCAGGTGACCCCATGACATGCGCAACCTTCAACATTTCAACATCTTCAACATTTAGACCTTCGAGATTAAATTTGAGGGAGCAGTAAGAGTGTGCCTGTCTGATACAGGGTTTTGACAGACTCTTTCTGTCTGTCTGTTTTTAGACAGATTTGCATTCACACTATTAATGAATGTCTTTTCTACAGTCAGAAGGCATTATTGTCCATGGAGCTCCCCTGTTTATCAGGTGAAAGAGCGTCATTATGGTATGTAAACAGTGGAGACTGCAGGCTGCTCAATCCTGTGAGTTTTGCTAAGAATTCAAAAGGTGGGGAAAACAAAATGGTTGCTGATGTTGCTTCTTGAGGCAGTTTTTCAACTGAAGGAGCCGTTGCTACTGTTATAATTTATAGGATTTTCCCATAATCATAACCAAATATATGCTATTTGAAAACATGCGTATTTGCTATAGCGCTCCCCAATGGCAGACTGATCCAAAATTTTACAAGGTATTACCAAATCAAAAGGTCAATACATGATCACCAAAGTTCATGATGATCATGCATTGCTAAGCAAATGGCTGCTGATAGCTGATTGGCTGATGGCGGCCATGTTTTTTTAAATTATCTTTGGTCATTAGAAAGACTGGTGGGGGCTTTCAAAGAGATCCCCACCAGCATCCAAAATTCAGCCTGATTGGTCAAATAGTTGAAGAGAGATCCCCACCAGCATCCAAAATTCAGCCTGATTGGTCAAATAGTTGAAGACAGATACCCCACACCCTACACTCACCCCAAAACAGAAACCCCACACCCTACACTCACCCCAAAACAGAAACCCCACACCCTACACTCACCCCAAAACACGGAAACCTCACACCCTACACTCACCCCAAATCAGATACCCCACACCCTACACTTACCCCAAAACAGATACCCCACACCCTACACGCACCCCAAAACCTGGATAGCCCACACACTACATGAACCCCAAAACTCAGGTATTCCACAGCCTACACTCTCCCCAAAACCATACTGTACCAGACACTCTGCACTCACCCCAAAACTATGACATAATGAGTAATAAGGAGGTATGGTTCATTTTTGGCTTTCCCTATTATAGTTTGAGGAATTTCCCTATTAATTACACAGAGGTGCTATGTGGCATGAAATATGATTAGGAAAAAAAGGAAAATAAACCCAATATCTGTCATAGCTATGTTAATCATTTTTGGCTCAAAGTGTTTCCAAAAGGCCTAATTATAATTTAGCCCAGCCCTACAGTAGCCTGCCTACTGTCCATTGAAATTAATGACTTCTCTGACTGTAGCCGAATTTCGCACCCAGTTCCATTTCAGTGGTTTTTTCTTCCATTTGGTGAAGGAAAGATTAAATAAGATTAAATTCTGCTTTGCTTTAATTCTGGTTATTCCCGATATTCCGGATATTAGGGCTAATGATAGGGAGGCATCAGCTGGAATACCCTCCCCAGCGTAGACGCCTGTGCGTTTGGAAGATGGCAGCCCCGGTTAAGTATTACTGCCGGTCTCTGATGAGCAGTCCCAGCCTCACTGCACACTCACTGCAGAGGGCTCCCGGTCAGCGTTCTGGGCATGCACAGGGCATGATTGACAGTCATTGATGCGAACACTCCAGCATCTGAGAAGATACAAGACCTCACCAGGTTTTTTTTTGGCGTCAAGTACAATAAATACAACATAGGAATATAGTGTGTTAACATACACAGAGCTCAGTGCCCATTACTTCCACAGTTTACTCCACAAGTTTATTAGACAAGCATTTCTCCTCCGAGCACATATTCATTCAGCTTTAAGTACCAACACATCCATTCTGAAGCGACAGGACATACATCAGAATACTCAGTTCAGCACAGAAGAGTGAAAGAGGTGGTTGTGCATGTGGCACTGTTGAGGATTAAAGAGATTTAATGTTTGGTAGTTTATTACATTACTGGTATTTAGCAGCCTCTCTTATTCAGAGAGACTTGCAAACACAAGTGCCAAGATCCCCAAAGTGGGGTGGGGTGGGGGGTGTTGGAACATCTCAAAAGAAACAGCAAGTGTGAGAATTGCAGATTCCACTGGAAAGTTGTCAACTACCCTGCAGACAATAAACAAGAAGGAGAAACAATGGAGGGGAGTCCACTCCTTTGAAGGCTACAAATTGTTTTCTGTGTTCCACATAACTGGTGAACCACAACAATGCCTGATCACCCAGTTCCAGATATTTTAATTTTTGTATTAATATATAATGATCTACTGTGTCAAAAGCTTTTGACAAGTCTAGAAAAATACATATGGTGTATTCTTTATTATCATTTGCTTTATGTAACTCATTGATAAGATGGGTAATAGCCATGTAAGTAGAACGGGATTTCCTGAATCCATATTGGTGTTTATGTAATATTTCGTTCTCATCAAGATAGTTCAACAATCTGTTGTAGGCTAGTTTTTCGAGAATCTTTGAGATAGTGGGTAAAATGGATATGGGTTTATAGTGAGTAAAGATTGCAGGATCATCAACTTTGTGTACGGGGATAATTTTGGCAGTTTTTAATTCCTGTGGCACAATTCCTTTGATAAAAGATTAATTAAATATGTGTGTCAATGGTCTGGCAGCGGCATTAGAAACCACTTTAAGTAGTTCTGCATCAGCATTGTCATAACCTGGAGCAGAATTCTTTAGAGAGCCTAATATCTTACAAACCTCACTGACAGTGACCGGGCTGAGATGAAATCCACCAGTAGGGGGAGATGTTATATATTGGAGGGGGCTTTCATTAACCACAGGGATTTTGGAGGCCAGTGTTGGTCCAATATCAGTAAAGAACCGGTTGAAGTTGTAGGCTATTGTTGCAGGATCCTTGATGAGCGATCAATCAACTTTAAATTCATTAGGAAGGGATTTATGTTTTTTCCTTTTGTTGAGAATATGATTAATGATACTCCAGAGTGTCCTCATATTATTTTTACACTTAGAGAGTTCAGTACTAAAGTAGTGCTTCTTAGCCCTTCTAATAATATGATTTAATTTATTTCTATATTGTTTAAATTGCTTGAGGTAAAATGGCGTGGGATTTGAAAAATATTTTTTGTACAACTTGTGCTTGTTTCTAAGGGACTTGATCATTCCTTGGGTTACCCAAGGCTTTGTTGGTTTGGAGTGAGATTTGGAAAACTTTCTCTTCTCTGGAAAAGCAACATTGTAGATTTTGGATATTTCATTTATGAACAAGGTATAGGCCTGCTGTGGGTCGTCATGGTCCAGAACAGTATCCCATGAGAGATGTTCAAACAACTCTTTACATTTGTTAATGGTGGATGGCTTTATTACTCTGTAGGTTGTTGGATTAGAATCAATGTTCATAATAGTTGCATGTATGGATGTCATGAGGAAAATTGGAAAATTATCTGAAATGTCCATACAAAGGATCCCTGAGTTCATCTTTTTATTAAGTATATTAGTGAATACATTGTCAATCAAGGTGGCTGAAGTTTCAGTCACTCTGGTTGGCTTGGAAATCACAGGATGAAAACAATGTGAAAACATGATATCCAAGAATGAATTAATCTGATTATAGATTCTGTAAAAAAATAATCAGATTAATTCATTCTTGGATATCCCAGATATTTAATATTAAAATCTCCCATTTTGTAGCAATTTTTCCTCTCTTTGGATATGATGTCAAACGCATCTGCCAAATGAGAGTTTAAGTCACTTATACTAGACCTTGGTGATTTATAAATACATTCAACAAAAACACTCTCTCCAGAGAACATAAAGCATTTATCTATATCTTTTAAACTCCAGACAGGTGTTTACATACAGTCAAACTCCTCCGCCCAATTTATCCTCTCTGAATCTATATCCATGATTAAAATTCTCAATACTATACATTTCGGCATTGTCCAAGTCTTAACCAAGTCTCAGATATCCAAATCGCAGAGAAGGTGTAGTTTAGATTAGAGAGGCAGACAGTGAGTAAATCAAAGTTTTTTGGCATACTGCGTGCATTAATGTGCAAAAAGGAGAGGTCACATTGGTCACTGATAGATTTAAAGTCATCTTCTAGGAGATAACTACAATCAGACATAAGGGTTTGCTTCATATCAGAAAAACAATTCAGATCAGGGTCATTGCCACACAATATATCACTTGAGGGTGAATCACCTCTAAACTACAAATTAAACTACATTAAACTAAAAACAAGGAGAAACTACCCTGCAGAACATTACACTATAAACCAGAAGGAAAAATTACCCTGCTGAACATTGAACAATAAACCAGAAGAAGAAATTACACTGCAGAACATTACATTTCAGTAAATAAACAACAGAGAAGACCCTGCTGATCTGACTGTTGTGGGAAGCGTATTCCATCACATTATTAAACTGTTCAGGACTTTAAGCAATAAAAGATTAGGTATATGATATGTCGCATGGGTAGATTTAAACATAGGTTGGATTATTACAATAGTCAGTGTTAATGCAATATAGAGACTGATGGATTATTACACTGGTCAGTGTTAATGCAGTATAGAGAGTGATGGATTATTACACTGGTCAGTGTTAATGCAGTATAGGGGCTGATGGATTATTACACTGGTCAGTGTTAATGCAGTATAGAGAGTGATGGATTATTACACTGGTCAGTGTTAATGCAGTATAGGGGCTGATGGATTATTACACTGGTCAGTGTTAATGCAGTATAGGGGCTGATGGATTATTACACTGGTCAGTGTTAATGCAGTATAGAGAGTGATGGATTATTACACTGGTCAGTGTTAATGCAGTATAGGGGCTGATGGATTATTACACTGGTCAGTGTTAATGCAGTATAGGGGCTGATGGATTATTACACTGGTCAGTGTTAATGCAGTATAGAGAGTGATGGATTATTACACTGGTCAGTGTTAATGCAGTATAGGGGCTGATGGATTATTACACTGGTCAGTGTTAATGCAGTATAGAGACTGATGGATTATTACACTGGTCAGTGTTAATGCAGTATAGAGAGTGATGGATTATTACACTGGTCAGTGTTAATGCAGTATAGGGGCTGATGGATTATTACACTGGTCAGTGTTAATGCAGTATAGGGGCTGATGGATTATTACACTGGTCAGTGTTAATGCAGTATAGAGACTGATGGATTATTACACTGGTCAGTGTTAATGCAGTATAGAGACTGATGGATTATTACACTGGTCAGTGTTAATGCAGTATAGAGACTGATACTATATCACACTGGTTAGTTTTAAGTATCAGCAGCCCCACAGTGTCCCAGTCCCTCGTCTCTTCCTGTGATGTCAGAGGTCTCTGTATTGCTCATTTCAGAATTTGTTTCATATCCAGATGCAGCAGCAGAATTCCCAGAATGCTTTTCACTCATCCACTCACACACCTTCTTACATGTCTTTGCAAGACGAGAGATGTCTGGTTCAGAGGACGTGTCTTCCCTCACTGTGAAAGGAAATAGACTGCGTCAGTGATGTGGTCCCCGGAAAATACACGGAAGCATGATCATGTGATCGAAACATCACTAAGGCAACCATCATTACCCGTGCATTGCACTGCAGAATGCTCATACTAGGGTTTGTTCTACAGCCTTTCAGCTATATGAGCGGATTTCTTTCACATTATTTTTATATTGGATGTGATGTCACATTTCCTAAGTGCTCTTGCAGTGTTACAGGCAGTGTTACTGTGCTTTTCTGATCTTCACTGTTGGTGGTGAGTACGTGTGTGAAGTTCATTTGGGACTAATAACATAAGAATACATGATCATAATACACTAGTCTGAACTGAAATTTCAGGAAATGTTCATTACGTAAATCTATGTAATGTTAAATAAAGATTGGGTTCCGTATGTTAAATGATATTTTCTATACTGGTTTGGTATGAAACCTTAAGCAAACTCACTGTTGGGACGTCCCAATGAATTACTTGCTGCTCCCCTCACAGGCAAGGTGGCCCAGTCCTGAATCATCCTTCTGAACTGCAGGTACATCTCCCATTCTCTCCTATCCCACTCCTTTTCAAAAACAGCATCCTCTCTATCTTTCCACTGCTGGGTCTGTGTCTTGCTGGCTGCTTCCTTAAGAGCATTCCCCTCTTCCTCTGTGGAATCAGCCACTTCTACCGAACTCCCTGATTCACAGAGTGTGTTTCCCCCTAGAAAACAGCACAGAGCAGTTAGCCTGTAGTCTAAAGATGATGTAGACTGAGCTTAAACCAACCCTAAGAAGAACAGAATGAACCAAACTCACCATAGAGAGGGGTTTCCATACTGCCTCCCCTGCTTGTTTGGGTGGTATGTTCCTGAATCATCTTCAGCTTTAGGCCTGTTTCGATTCTGCTCCATTCCTTTTCAAACACTTCTTGCAATTCAGCAGGAGGCAGAACTTTGCTTTTTCCTGTATGATCCAAACCCAGTTTCCCCAACAGATGCTCTTCCCTCCTGATCCAGAGTTCATCAATAATATGCATCAGTTCTGGAACTTTCTGCTTCTCTGTACTGAGATCAGCCCCCCCGGTCTCTCTGTCCATCTCCTCTATCTCCTCCACCACCTCACCTTGTGTCTCAGTCAGGAGATGAAAGACACTTTTACCTGCTACCATCTCCTCAATCGTCTCCAGCAGCTCTGTGACTTTGGTGTGATCCTCCTTGTTCTTATTGCAGAGAACGTGGTATCTGTTCCCACATTTCTCAATGAGCCACTGGAGGGCGTGTCCTTCTCTCTCTATGTGCTGCTCGATGGAGATGTTTCCTAGGCATTCTCCCCAGGTGAACAGCACTAGAGTGTGTCTCCAAATTCCCTCTCCGAGGTGCTTCATGTTGTCTAGAACTATCTTCCTTTGCTCTTCTTTAAATGCTGTGTCTGCAGGAATGACCAGTAGGATCGCATGGGGTCCAGGGTGACACAGCGCCAAACTCTTCACCATTTCCTCTTTTATCCAATCGGGTGTGAGATGAGCCGGGATAAACTTCCACCAGCCAGGTGTGTCGACCACAGTGACCTGCCTCCCAGCGACTTCACCTTGCTTCTTCTTACCCTGTGCAGTTCTTCTCCAAACTCCAAACTCCTCTCTGCCCAGGATGGTATTCCCAGCTGAGCTCTTTCCCCCAACCACCCACCCCAGTAGCACCACCCTCAACCTTGAAGGACGGCTTGTTTCCCCTGTCAGAGAGAAAGAACATCACTTTCAGCAAACTAGGTTAACCTGACCAAACTGGCATCATCATTCTGAGAATAGACTAAAACACAAAATAAATGAAAGTAATAACAAGTTTTGACCGTACCTTTAAGAAGGTCTCTGAGGGTCTCTCTGTGTTCTCTCACCTTCCTCACTCTCTGATTGGCTCGTTCTTCTGTAATCCTCCTCTTCTCCTCCATGTCCTGTAGAACTTTCCTCTCCATGTGAAAATGACGGCCACCATTACTCACCAACATCTTCTCTATCATCTCCAGCAGCTCTGAGACCTGAGAGACCTCACTGCTGTTCTTACTGCTGAGAACATGGTACCTGTTCCCACATTTCTCTATGACCCACTGGAGGGCCTGACCTTCTCTCTCTATGTGCTGCTTGATAGTCATTTCCCTCAAAGTGTCCTCAAAGGTGAACAGCAATATTGTGTGTCTCCACACTGAGTCGCTGAGAAGCTCCAGGTGTTCCTGCACTGCTCTCCTGTGTTTCTCTTGGAAAGATGAGCTCAAATTAATGACCAGCAGGACAGCATGGGGCCCAGGGGGGCACAGAGACACACTGCACACAATCTGGTCTTTCAGCAGTTCTGGAGAATCTTCAACAGGAAAATAACATACCCAACCAGGTGTGTCCACCACAGTGACCTGCCTCCGACGTACATCCCCCTGCCCTTTCTTACACACTGCAGTTTTTACTCCAGGTGTAAACTCCTGTTTGCCCAGGATGGCGTTTCCTGCTGAACTCTTTCCTCCCTCCTTTGCTCCCAGCAGCACAATCCTCAGCTCTGAGACATGCTGTGTCTCCCCTGTCAGAGAGAATGAACACTCTTTATTTCTATTATTTTGAATTCACAGAATTGCATTTGTATAATTATTTCAAATATTATTTTTAATTTTCTTAATTCTACAAAGTATGCAATTTATAGCAGAAACAGTTCACAAAGTAAGAAATGGCTGAGTAAATCTGGCAAAATAATACAATTATTGCAATGGTTTATTTTTGGTTTCCAATAAAGAATCCCAGACTGAAGATAAACTTTTTTGTTACTGCTCATTGTTTCTTACAACGTTACCCCAGTCCTCAAGAAACCCACCTCAGACCTCTCTGATGTAATGAATTATCGACCGTATCGCTTCTACCTTTTCTGTCCAAAACCCTTGAGCGAGCAGTGCTTAAACAACTATCCTCTTTCCTCCATCAGAACAACCTGCTCGACCCTCACCAGTCTGGCTTCCGATTCGGGCACTCAACAGAGACTGCGCTCCTGGGTGTGATAGAGGCACCTGCCACTGCAAGAGCCTCATGCCTCTCCTCTGTCCTGATCCTCCTTGACCTGTCTGCAGCCTTCGGCACGGTTAACCATTACATTACATTACATTATAGGCATTTAGCAGACGCTCTTATCCAGAGCGACGTACAACAAGTGCATAGGTTTCATGATGTAGAGGCGCAAAAGAAACACTAGAGTGAAGTAAGGACCACAAACTAATCCTCTCCACCTTGGCTGAGATGGGCATTGCTGGGACTGCCCTGTCTTGGTTTGCTTCCTATCTTGCAGATAGGTCCTACCAGGTCACCTGGAAGGGGTCTGCCTCTGCTCCTCATCCCCTTGTTACAGGAGTGCCGCAGGGATCTGTACTGGGTCCTCTGCTGTTCTCCATATACACCAAATCTCTTGGTTCAGTTATTAATTCACACGGCTTCTCCTATCATTGTTATGCAGATGACACGCAACTCTTCTTTTCTTTCCCCCCCTCTGCCTCACAGGTCGGTGATAAGATATCTTCCTGCCTGGATGACATCTCCACCTGGATGGCCAGCCTCCACCTGAAGCTCAACCTCAACAAAACTGAGCTGCTCGTCTCCCCGTACAAGACCTCCCTAATACGTGAGCTCTCCACAGTGACTGCCTCTCACTCTGCAAAGAGCTTGGGGGTGGTCCTGTATGACCAGCTGGACCTCAAGGAGCACATCAAGGCAACATCATGGTCCTGCAGATTCCTTCTGTACAACATCAGAAGGATTCGACCATACTTGACTATGCACTCTACCCAGGTGCTCGTCCAGGCTACGGTGACCTTCCGCCTTGATTACTAAATCTCTCTCCTTGCTAGCCTGCCAGCTTGTGCCATACAGCCACTACAGATGATTCAAAATGGCGCTGCCAGACTCATCTACAACCTTCCCAAATTCTCCCACCTCACTCCTCTGCTGCGACCACTCCACTGGCTACCGGTCTCTGCCAGGATTCCGTTTAAAGCACTGACCCTTGCCTACACTGCCGCCAACAGGATGGCCCCTATCTACTTGCAGGACATGGTTTGATTCTATACGCCTGCTCGACCACTCCACTCTGCAGCAGCAGGGCGCCTTGTGCCCCCTCCCACCCGAGTAAAGGGATCACAGAGCTTCTCCACTCTAGCTCCCAAGTGGTGGAACAAACTTTCTGTCCCTCTTTGAACCTCTTCCTCACTACCCATCTTCCGCCATGGTCTGAAGACACATCTCTTCAGACTATACCTGGACTAACTACCACCATTCTGTATATTATTTCACTTTAAATCCCCCCTTTCATGCCACTCATGTTACATGTACCCCCATTCCAGCACTTTTGGTAATATGTATTTGTCCTAATACTGTAGCTTGTTCTTCTGCCTAGTTGGCTTGGCAGAGGTTAGGTCAGAATAGTGTTCACTGTGTGAACTAAACTGTGTTCTTGGCTAGAAATAGCTGTACAAAATAAGTATTGTATCTTATTGAACCTGTGTTTTGTAGTTGTCCATGACCATGAAATGCACTTTTGTACGTCACTTCGGATAAAAGCTTCTGTCAAATAAATGTAATGTAATGTTTGCTTTCTGTTAATAATTCCTCTTGATATTTTACGTTGAATATAACTTAATAATTTGATTCTTTTACAAGTCCAGTGGCTTTAAAACAAAGAGTTAGCTGAATTTTGTTTTACTTATTGAAAGGTCTTAAAATTTTGTGACAAGTAAAAATTGTATGAGACGTGAAATTTTGTTTTCTCTGAATGCAACTGTAAAGATCTGTCTATTAAAATGATCTCTTATCAAAGTAGTTTGTTTACTGAATGCATAACCATCATTCTTTCTGATCATTATTTTTAAAATCAGATATAACTGGACAAACCGAATTTCACGAACGTTACCATGAATTTCCCTACGACTTTATAGCTGTAAGAATTGTCAGCTAGTGCACAAACTACCACTATAATAGATCTAGTAACCTAACAATCTAGTAGCAACCTGCTAACATTCAGCAACTATCATGAAAAACAGCAGTGCAAAAATTATCAGCGCAAAAGTAGTCTCAACAAACGGACTAACCATCGCGATCAACCTAATGTTCGTTCTGAGATCCCGCTCTAATACCGTTTGACTTTGTTTTGTTTGCAGTACTTAATAGCTGCCACTAGATGGAAGAAGATGAATATGTGTATGGGATGAAAAAACATAAGGGACCCAGAAAAAAAGATCAGATTGTCCACGAGGCAGCGATGTAGTCAATCAGAGTTGCTTTATTCAGCTGAAGAGAGTACACCCATCAAACACTCAAATAGGTGCTATAGGATGACTCTACCTTAACGTGGGGTAAGTCGGATCTTTATACACTTCTAGCCCATCAATCTTACCCTACATTTTCCCTTATATGGATAAACAAAACAACTTGCTCTTATGACATATATACAGTACTTTGCAAAAGTCTTAGCAATTAGCGATTTTCTTATAAACTGCCGGACAGTGTACCTAAGAGAACTGATGTAGTTTTAAAGGGTGGTCACACCAAACATTGATTTTATTTCGTTTTTAACTATTTACTGCTCTTTATATTATTTTTTCGATATTTATAACCTTTCATTTCATTATTTTTGAAAGCATCTTAGCTGTACAGCATTTTTTTACAGGTGCCTAAGACTTGCACAGTACTGTATATATATTTAAAAGGAAACACCTGGAGAACAGGCGGGGAACCAACAGACAAAGAACAGAGAGGTAATGTAATTAGTACAAACATGTTGTTGCGATAGTTCTTAAGCTCTCTAAAGCAGAAGTTTCATTCTGTTTTCTCATGCCCTGGATAGGGCAGGTTCCTCTTAAATCTTCATTACCGCTCAAGCACGTTCTGACACACAGCTATTTCCTCAATTTATGTTTCCTTTACTGCTCAGGCACAAACAGAAACCGCTCTTTCTGTTCCAATCACTCATTGTGAAACATCTTAACACTAAGTACAAGCAAAATGTACATAAAACAGAGTATATGAGCAAAATGTATATCACAGCATATGTAAAACAGACTTATACAAAACAGATATATAAAACATTTTTCTCCCACATCTGTCTCCTGAAATTTGCTACGATACTTCAGTGTAACTAACAGATTAAAAACTATTTGTTTCAAGGTGCAATTATGGCTTCGTCTGCAACTAAGCTACCGTAGCTCATTTTAGATACTGTAGGTTGTAGTAGGTTATAGTTAGTTAGCCAATGATTTTCCCAAACTTGCTAAATCTAATTTTGTATAAAGTTGAAATTTTATCTTTAGGTTCATATCATCTGTTAATCTTATCCTACAACTTAAAGCTTTCAAAAGTAGCATGATGCAAGCCAGCTGATGCTTGTGCTGCAAAGTTTTAATTTTAAATAATTATTTAAGAACATTATAGTAGAAAATGAAAATAACTTTCTGGAGAGAAAATCTGAGTGAGTGTTCATGTTCTGTCATAAAATGCTTATATTCCTACAGGAAGTGTGTGTTTAATATGTATGATGATGGTCAGACAAAAATTGAAGGAAGACTCACCAAGATGCCCAGATGACTCACCTTTATCCATTTCTTCTCCTCTCTTTATCTTTCTCTCTCACTCTCTCTCCCCCTCTTTTGGGTGTGTTTATTCCAGTTTTGGGTTTAAAGATTTCCACAGATTTTCCGTAGTGTCCCCAGTGCTGGTCCTCTCCTGCTGTGTGGTGATCAGATCTGACTGTACTTTCTCAGAAAACAGGAACTGGACCTGCTGACCAGACTCGTTCCAGGAAATCAGCAGGCTTCAGGCGAAAGATCGAACCACGCGCACATTCATTTGAACATTGAACCCTGAAACTGGCCTGACTGAATGTTTATAGCTCACTCTAACTGGCTGTAGATTAAAGATTAGACGTAAACATACTTCACCTTTAGCAGATTAAAGGTAAAGGGAGGTAAGGTGTGGTGGAGTCTGTGGGGTTGGTGACTCTGGGCTAAATGAGGTTATTTGGGGTTATTTTACATATTTTAAATGTACTTTCTTGCTGCAGATTACAAACCCCCGAATACCAGTATACCTGCCACTGTAAATACGCCCAGGTCATCAGAAGATGCTGTAAAGACTCCCAGGTAATAAGAAGCTTCCATAAATACCCCCAGGTCATCAGAAGCTTCTTTAAATATCCTAGAAAGGCGACTATCTTTTAAGGGCAGTGTGTTCTTGTTTTTCACATCCAGTTCACCTCACATTTGACCTCAATATAAATACTTTCTTCAAGAGTTTAATCACTGTGACTGGGCTGGGTTTAAGTTCTTAAACCATACAACAGCATTGACAGAAATGATCACAACTGAATCCTAACAGTGACTGTGACTCTAATCCTGTGTCAGTACTGACTGTAACTGTAATCCTGCATCAGTGCTGACTGTTTCTAATCCTGTGTCAGTGCTGACTGTGACTCTAATACTGTGTCAGTGCTGATTGTGACTCTAATCCTGTGTCAGTGCTGACTGTCTCTAATCCTGTGTTAGTGCTGACTGTGACTCTAATACTGTGTCAGTGCTGAACATTAAACTATAAACAAAGAGACACAACCCTGCTGAAGATTAAACAATAAATAAGTAACAATAACTACCCTGCTGAACATTAAACTATAAACAAGAAGGAGAAACTACCCTGATGAACATTACATTTCAGTAAATAAACAACAGAAAAGACTCTGCTGATCTGACAGCTTTGGGAAGCGTATTCCATCACATTATTAAACTGTTCAGGGCTTTAAGTAATAAAAGATGAGGGATATGATATGTCTCATGGGAAGATTAAAACATAGGTTGCTTTTTACATCAATATAATAGGCATGATAATTGATCTTATGTTACACTGGTCAGTGTTAATGCTGTATAGGGGCTGATGGATTATTACACTGGTCAGTGTTAATTCAGTAAAAGTAGTGATGCTGTATTACACTAGTCAGTGTTAATGTAGTATATGGAGTGACTCTATATTACACTGGTCAGTGTTAATGCAGTATAAAGACTGATCCTGTATTACACTGGTCAGTGTTAATGCAATTGTTGTACGTCGCTCTGGATAAGAGCGTCTGCTAAATGCCTGTAATATAATGTAATATAGAGACTGATGGATTATTACACTGGTCAGTGTTAATGCAGTATAGGGGCTTATAGATTATTACACTGGTCAGTGTTAATGCAGTATAGAAACTGATGCTGTATTACACTGGTCACTGTTAATGCAGTATAGAGACTGGTGCTATATTACACTGGTCAGTGTTAATGCAGTATAAAGACTGATCTTGTATTACACTGGTCAGTGTTAATGCAGTATAGAGACTGATGGATTATTACACTGGTCAGTGTTCATGCATTATAGGGGCTGATGGATTATTACACTGGTCAGTGTTAATGCAGTATAGGGGCTAATACTATATTACACTGGTCAGTGTTAATGCAGTATAGAGACTGATGCTATATTACACTGGTCAGTGTTAATGCAGTATAGAGACTGATGCTATATTACACTGGTCAGTGTTAATGCAGTATAGAGACTGATGCTATATTACACTGGTCAGTGTTAATGCAGTATAGAGACTGATGCTATATTACACTGGTCAGTGTTAATGCAGTATAGAGACTGATGCTATATTACACTGGTCAGTGTTAATGCAGTATAGAGACTGATGGATTATTACACTGGTCAGTGTTAATGCAGTATAGAGACTGATGCTATATTACACTGGTCAGTGTTAATGCAGTATAGGGGCTGATGGATTATTACACTGGTCAGTGTTAATGCAGTATAGGGACTGATGGATTATTACACTGGTCAGTGTTAATGCAGTATATGTAGACTGATGCTATATTACACTGGTTAGCAAGCATCCCCGCAGTCCCACAGTGTTCCAGTTCCTTGTCTCTTCCTGTGATGTCAGAGATCTCTGTGTAGCTCATTTCAGAACTTGTTTCATATCCGAATGCAGCAGCAGAACTCCCAGAATACTTTTCTCTCATCCAGTCATACACCTTCATACATGACACTGCAACATCGGGGATTCCTGGTTCAGAGGACGTGTCTCCCTTTACTGTGAAAGGATACAGCTTGTGTCAGACAGTGATGCGAGGTTCAACTCCGATAGGCTGAGTTAATGTGTAAGAGGTAAGAGGCACAGCTCTGATAAGCTGGGTTAATGTTTAAGTAGCCTCGCCTAGCCAAACCTATCTCCACACTTCGTTTCAGCGCTGTGCCAGCGCTGGAGAAAGGTCTGGCTCAACCCATTATCATTCCGGTATAGGGGAAAATAAACGCTCTGGCTTGTTAGTATTTCTTTAAACCAATCACAATCGTCTTGGGTGGCGCTAAGCCCAGGATGCAGCGACAGTGCCCTTGCAAAAATGGTAACACGCAGATACCGGAAGGGGAGGAGAATTCCGACTGAAATAGTCGGCCAATGGCAGGCTTATACCCACAGTCTATATCCTGTGAGTCAGACTAATGTTTAAGAGCTAAAAAGCACAGCTCTGATCGGCTGGATTAATGTTTAAGAGCTAAGAAGCAACGCACTAATAAGCAGAAAACAGAACAACAAATCATATTTGTTCATATTTTTTTAATATTGTTGGATTAAAATCTTCAAAAAAAAAACTAAAAAGGACTCACGGTTACGATAGAGTTCATCCATACTGGCCTCCCTAGCAGGAGGGGCGATGTAGGACTTAATCTCTCTCCAGACATTTTCGTTGATCATGCTTTCTTTCCTGTTCCACTCTTGTTCAAAGATCTGCTTTATTTCTTTATGAAGAAAAGCAAGACTCTTCTCTGTTATCCAGGGTGCTGTTTGTGCCTCCCCTTCTGTGTCCTTCTGGAAGATTCTCTGCTCTGTTCCTTTTCATTCACTTGTAAATATTCAGTGGCTCTTCCCTCTTCCACATGTATTGGACTGTCTCTGTCTTTTTGGACGTTCTGTTCTTCTTCTTCAAAACTTCTAACAGACCACCTCCTCATCAAAGCTGACTCGCTTCTGCTCCATTCCTTTTCAAATATTTTTTGGAAATTAGCAGGAGGCAGACGTCTTCTCCCTCCAGTACCCTGCTGTTGAGACTCTCTCTCACTCTCTGTTCCCAAACCCAGTTTCTCCAACAGATGCTCTTCCCTCCTGATCCAGAGTTCATCAATAATTTGCATCAGCTCTGGGACTTTCTGCTTCTCTGTGCTGAGATCAGCCCCCCTGGTCTCTCTGTCCATCTCCTCTATCTCCTCCACCACCTCACCTTGTGTCTCAGTCAGGAGATTAAAGACACTTTTACCTGCTACCATCTCCTCAATCTTCTCCAGCAGCTCTGTGACTTGGGTGCGATCCTCCTTTTTCATATTGCAGAGAACGTGGTATCTGTTCCCACATTTCTCAATGAGCCACTGGAGGGCGTGTCCTTCTCTCTCTATGTGCTGCTCGATGGAGATGTTTCCTAGGCATTCTCCCCAGGTGAACAGCACTAGAGTGTGTCTCCAAATTCCCTCTCCAAGGTGCTTCATGTTGTCTAGAACTATCTTCCTTTGCTCTTCTTTAAATGCTGTGTCTGCAGGAATGACCAGTAGGATTGCATGGGGTCCAGGGTGGCACAGTGTCAAACTCTTCACCACTTACTCTTTTATCCAATCAGGTGTGAGATGAGCCAGGATAAACTTCCACCCGCCAGGTGTGTCGACCACAGTGACCTGCCTCCCATTGACTTCACCTTGCTTCTTCTCACACTGCGTGATTCTTCCCCAAGCTTTAAACTCCTCTCTGCCCAGGATGGTATTTCGAATTTAGCTCTTTCCTCCCCCTTTTGCTCCCAGCAGCACAATCCCCAGCTCTGACACATGCTGTGTCTCCCCTGTCAGAGATAATGAACACCCTTTATTACTATTTAGATAACGATCTGTGTAACACCAAGTTTAAACAGCAATAATTTTTGGTACAAAGGGGAAACTAGAGGCTTGACACTGGGGTCTGAGAAGGTCACGAATATGTAAACGTGACTTGAGGGATACTTTGTAAATGGAGTTAAATTCATAGTTAAAAGTACCTTTTCTATAAGCATATAATCAGGTGGTATATGTATGACCATTGCTTGCAAAATGTCATATCCTAATCAATAGTCTATGTATTGCTATTGAATACTACATGTATTTTGTATGATGTAAAATGAGGATAAGATGATATGTGAAGGGAGAATAAGAATCCCCTCCCCCTCCTTAAGGCGCCAGGAACCTAGACGTTTCCTCAGGGTTTCTGGGATGAAGCAAAAAGGTTCTCAGGAGAACAGAAAGTTGGTATGGGAGGAGGGTAAGAAAGTGCCATGCCATGTGAATGACCTCATAGAAAGACAGCTTACAGAAAGATACAAGAGGCAGAACCTGTGAACAGAAGGTTGAGACTGCCTTCTTGAACTCTGGAATTAGTGTTTGAACGGTTTCTCTTATTTAGCCTAATAAAAAGTTGCATTGCTGAATTACTTTATAACCTGACTAAATTATTTGCCTCCATTGAAGGTAAAATCCACGACACCAATTAAACTGCAAACTGCTTTTCGGCCAAATTAGGAATTGGGCATTTCTTTCATTTAATTCATTGATTATATCAATTCACAGGATTTCATTTACACATTTATTTGAAGTATTATTCTTTTTGAAGCACGTCATTTATAGCCAAAACATTTCACAAACTACAAAATGACTGATTAAATCTGGCAAAATCATGGAAATATTTGAATGGCTCACGTTAGGGTTTCAATAAATAAAGAATCCCAAACTGAAGGAAAAAATGTTGTTGATCAGTTTTCTTTCTGTTCATAACTATAATGTAAATTTAAATGTTATTCATAAATAAAACAGAATGTGTTTACATTATCACTCCTGTTGATAGTTTACACTGTATATCCTTTACACTGTCCTTCTAATGAATGTGTCGCCCTTCATTTTTCGATTAGTTATTTAATTATGTTAATATTTTTTACCCTGTTTTGTTATATAGGGGCGACATAGCTCAGGAGGTAAGTCTGGTGGTCGGAGGGTTGCCGGTTCGATCCCCCGCCCTGGGCATGTCGAAGTGTCCCTGAGCAAGACGCCTAACCCCTAATTGCTCTGGTGAAATCGAGGCATCAATTGTAAAGCGCTTTGGATAAAAGCGCTATATAAATGCAGTAAGTAGACCCAGGCAGTTTAGTGTCGAACTTGAGGATTCATATCATTGCAAGACTTCTGATGTGGGCCTACCTGCAGACAATAACATTAGGTTGGTCATAGAAATAGTGTTGTATGACTACTAGCTAGCGAAACCGAAAATGTCTGAGGACGAAGGAGATTTTGTTTTTGATCATGGGATTGTTGTGCCCTGTCGATTCGAGCCGGAATACACAGAAGAAGAGCTGGCTGATTTGCAGGCTGATCGTGCGAGAGCAAGTCAGGAGCGGGCCGAGATTGAGGAACCACAGGCTATTCCCAGGACAAACGGCAACTGGTTGTAGACATCCTATGTATCACAGACAGACACGATAGCATTAGCCAGCCCGCATAGTACCTACCTCGAGCGGTTCGACCAACGATGGTAAAACGGTGGGTACAGCTCCAGGCTTCAGACGGTCGCCTTGGTAGTCGGTGCCTTCAAAGTGGTCACTGCATACCCTTACGGTGAAGCCACACTATACGCGGCCCCACCGCGTGGCGGCGCCGCCTCCATTCATTTTGAATGAGAGGTGGCAGCCAGACCCCGCAAGGCATGTTGGGATTGCCAGCGGCGCGGCGAGAGGCGCTGAGGCCGCGGGGGAGATGGCAAGAATTAAACTTTAACCCCCTCGCCGCGTCGCGGTAACCAATCTGATTTGATCTAATGATCCGTCAAGTAAATTGTCCCTATTTTTTTCTCATTTTAGTTCCACATTCTATCGTTCCACAATGGAGGACCTAACTCGTAATTTCGGTATCGGGTTTCCCGACTTAATAAAATCTCCTACAGAGACACTGATAAGAGGAACGCAGCGTGGAGAAAAGTCTCTGAAATTGTCGGTGGCTCTGCAATGTAGTTATCGCCGTTAGCTACTATCACTGTCCAGTCTGAATAAAAATCATTTTTGCAGTAACCTAGCTCTGAAAAATGTTAATAAGCTGCCTAGCTAGGCTGTCTAATGTCTAGCTATAGTGAGTAACAACAATAACAAACAAAAAATAATAATATGAAACACGATATTAAACCCGGTCAACATTTAACGAACACAACTGTCTGTCAAAAATAGGTGACACGCCCACAAACCGCCGACTGTGGGGACGCGGCGCGACGACAACCGTAACGGTGAAGCCACACTATACGCGGCGACGGCCGCCTGAGAGTGCTGACTGTGGCTCTAGTCCTGTGTCAGTGCTGACTGTGACTCTAATCCTGGGTCAGTGCTGACTGTGGCTCTAGTCCTGTGTCAGTGCTGACTGTGACTCTAATCCTGGGTCAGTGCTGACTGTGACTCTAGTCCTGTGTCAGTGCTGACTGTGACTCTAATCCTGTGTCAGTGCTGACTGTGACTTTAATCCCAGCTAATTAATCACTTTGTTTTGTTTCCTGTTCTGTGCACACGCCAATTCTGGAGGAAAATTTCTGGCATTCTGCCCCCTGGTGGTTAGGGACAACACACCCCGTTCATGTTTTTTTTTTTGCTCATTCTTTTTCCCAAGAAGGAGCAGAACAACTCTATCCAATCAGCAACCAGCATCGTAGCCTCACCTGTCACCTATATTTGAGCATTACAGCAGTGTGCCACGCCTGGATATCAGCTACAGAACTTACGCAACCTTCACGACATTTAGACCTTACCGTTAGAGATTAAACTGGAGAGAGCAGAAAGAGTATGCCTGTCTGATACAGGGTTCTGCCAGGCTCTTCCTGTCTGTCTGTTTTAAGACAGACTTGCATTCACACTATTAATGAATGTCTTTTCTACAGTCAGAAAGCATCAATGTCCATAAAGGTCCACTGTACTTAAGGTGAAAGTGTCCTTATGTGGCATGTAGACAGTGGAGACTGCAGTGTAAACCACTGACCACCAGGTGACACTGCCCTTCCTGAGCTGCAGATATCTGTTCAGATCAGGGAGTTTATTCATATCCTGTTAGCCGTGGTGCAAACAAAACGTAAATGAAAAATCCCTAAAATCAGTGGTTCAACATCACTGAACTGACTATGAGAAGCCCCTGATCTTTTGCTATGAGAATAGATAATATGACTGTTTCCTCTTTCATGAACGCACACATTATACAAAGTTTAAACTTATTATAGGAAACATGGCTTCCTTTCCACCCTGTACTGGAAGAGAGACGTGGTAGCAGCTAACCTTTCCAATTTGGACTTATCCAAAGCCATCATGCATGAATGTGTGTGCAGTAAACCAGTCTTTATTGTAGAAAAAAAACAGAGCATAAGGCCGGAGGGAGGGAGGGAGGGAGGCAGGAAAGAGTAAGGAGCAGGTAGGGGGTATGAGATGGAAGAGTGAGGGAGAAAGGGAGGGAAGGAGAGACTGCTGGGGAGAGAGGGAGAGTGTGCTTTAAGGCGTGTTCAGGTGGAGACTCGAGGACCAGTCCGTCACTCTCTCAGGGAAACAGCGGGCTTCTGATGCCCTGAAGAAAAGAAGGAGCCTCATCGAGTTTGAAAGGTGAGATCAGAAAAGCTTTTTAACCTTCTCCTCTGTTTTAGCTTTGTTAGGTCCTTATTGTGCATAGAAGGCAATTACTGTTCCTGTAATAATAATAATAATAATAATAATAATAATGTTACAATTAACATTCTTTTTTTAATTCACCATTATGCTGTTCATCCATTTGGGTAACATTTTCCTTCCTCCTGTTCTCTCATTTCTCATCTAATAAGTTGGCGCCGCAGATGGCTGCCTCGGTGTGTTGACCAAAGCAAATTCCTCGTATGTGTAAATGTACTTGGCAATAAATTCGATTCTGATTCTGATTCTGATTCTGATTTTTGTTTATCATGCTGTGTATATATTAGATTAATGTTTTTGTTAAACATAATATGCATATTTCAGATTGGGTTTATAATAAGGTTGTGTATATGTCGGATGAATGTTTTATTAAATGTATTTAAGAGCAAATATAAGAATAATTTAAGAAAAGTTTTGTGAATGAGGCCCATTGTGTGAATGTTTTTGTTTAAGGTAATATTCATACGTCAGATTGTTTATTAGTTTATTGTAAGTTTGTGTAAGTTAGATTAATGTTTTATTAAATGTAACATTGATATGTCAGATTATTTGTTTATTATACGTTTGTGTATGTTCAATTAATGTTTTATTAAATGTAAAATGCATCAGATTGTTTATTATAAATTTGTGTATGTTAGATTAGTGTTGTATTAAATGTGACATGCTTATGTCAGATTGTTTATTTGTTTATTATAAGTTTGTGTATGTTAGATTAATGTTTTATTAAATGGAACATGCATATGTCAGATTGTTTATTTGTTTATTATAAGTTTGTGTATGTTAGATTAATGTTTTATTAAATGGAACATGCATATGTCAGATTGTTTATTATAAATTTATGTATGTTAGATTATTTTTTCGAAACGGCAGCAAGGTGCATTTGGATGCTTTGTTGTGTAGTTTTGAGGAGATGAAGAGGAAGCTGTTGCAAACAGGACAGAGAGTCAGGATGAAGAGGGGATGTGTGGGAATGCGATGGGGAAGGTGCAAAAAGAGAGGGAGCGTGTATAGGACAGATGGTCTCCCAGTGGAGATCCTGCTCTCGTCCTCCTGGACCCAGTTGGGCCTGGCAATCTCTCAGAACTCTGCGTCCAAACATTACCTCATCTCCACCCCCACACCCTCAACCCAAACACTACCTCATCTCCACCCCCACACTCTCCACCCAAACATTACCTCATCTCCACCCCCACACCCTCCACCCAAACATTACCTCATCTCCACCCCCACACTCTCCACCCAAACATTACCTCATTTCCACCCCCTCCACCCAAACACTACCTCATCTCCACCCCCGCACCCTCAACTTAAACATTACATCATCTCCACACCCTCCACCCAAACATTACCTCATCTCTACACCCTCAATCCAAACATGAGGCTGTATGTCTATATACATACAGCCTCCCTGACTGGCTGTTCCTCTCACACCCTGTCCCTGACTGGCTGTTTCTCTCACACAGTGTCCCTGACTGGCTGTTTCTCTCACACACTGTCCCTGACTGGCTGTTTCTCTCACACACTGTCCCTGACTGGCTGTTCCTCTCACACAGTGTCCCTAACTGGCTGTTCCTCTCACACAGTGTCCCTGACTGGCTGTTCCTCTCACACAGTGTCCCTGACTGGCTGTTTCTCTCACACAGTGTCCCTGACTGACTGTTCCTCTCACACAGTGTCCCTGACTGGCTGTTCCTCTCACACAGTGTCCCTAACTGGCTGTTCCTCTCACACAGTGTCCCTGACTGGCTGTTTCTCTCACACAGTGTCCCTGACTGACTGTTCCTCTCACACAGTGTCCCTGACTGGCTGTTCCTCTCACACAGTGTCCCTGACTGGCTGTTCCTCTCACACAGTGTCCCTGACTGGCTGTTCCTCTCACACAGTGTCCCTGACTGGCTGTTTCTCTCACACACTGTCCCTGACTGGCTGTTCCTCTCACACAGTGTCCCTGACTGGCTGTTTCTCTCACACAGTGTCCCTGACTGACTGTTCCTCTCACACAGTGTCCCTGACTGGCTGTTTCTCTCACACAGTGTCCCTGACTGGCTGTTCCTCTCACACAGTGTCCCTGACTGGCTGTCCCTGACACTCCTCTGTATTTCTGGGATTGGTTGTGTGAGGCTATGATGAACTTCCTGCTGCTGGCACCACTGTAAATGTGTCTTTCCTGCTCTCCCACCCAGGACTACATATCCCTGAGAGCCAGACCAGTCAGAACCATGCCCTGGTCTGCAGTGCCCCAGGGCTGTGCCCTGCTGCTTGGGTTGCTGCTGGCCCTGCGTGGCCCCCTGGTGGCTGGAGGGCAGAATGACACAGAGCCCATCGTGCTGGAGGGGAAGTGTTTGGTGGTGTGCGACTCCACGCCCTCCTCCGAGCCGACGGGGAACGCTCTTGGCATGTCGGTGCGCTCAGGAACCGGCCGCGTCGCCTTCTCTGCCTCCCGCAACACCAACCATGAGCCCTCCGAGATGAGCAACCGCACCATGACCATCTACTTCGACCAGGTCAGCCGCCACTGTGCCCATGAGCATAAATCAGCACCGCAACCACAGAATACCACCACATCCGCACAACACCACCCCAGTATTAATGCCACATGACCACATCTGCACAACACCACCCCAGTATCAACGCCGCATGACCACATCTGCACACCACCACCCCAGTAACAATGCCACATGACCACATCTGCACACCACCACCCCAGTATCAATGCCACATGACCACATCCGCACACCACCACCCCAGTATCAATGCCACATGACCACATCCGCACACCACCACCCCAGTATCAATGCCACATGACCACAATGGCCATGCAACACTACAGCACCATTACAGCATCACATCACCTCCGCAGCACCTCTGCAGTGGCCATGTTAGGCCCTCTCTGCAGCGGCCATGTTGGACCCGCTCTGCAGCGGCCATGTTGGACCCGCTCTGCAGCGGCCATGTTGGGCCCTCTCTGCAGCGGCCATGTTGGGCCCTCTCTGCAGCGGCCATGTTGGACCCGCTCTGCAGCGGCCATGTTGGGCCCTCTCTGCAGCGGCCATGTTGGGCCCTCTCTGTAGCGGCCATGTTGTTGATCATGTTGTTTTTTGGACTGTGTGCTGTGCAGATCCTGGTGAATGTGGGGGGGCACTTTGACCCCGCCCGCAGCATTTTCCTGGCCCCCAGGAAGGGAGTCTACAGCTTCAGCTTCCATGTAGTCAAGGTGTACAACAGGCAGACCATACAGGTGAGCCTACCAACGACACTGACCCACACACCTGTGTGTGGACCATACAGGTGAGCCTACCAACGACACTGACCGACACACCTGTGTGTGGACCATACAGATGAGCCTACCAACGACACTGACCCACACACCTGTGTGTATTAAAATGTTTTTTGAACAGGCAGGTGTTACGACCCCTGTTGTAAGTTTTTTTTTTACATTAGTCTCTGTTTCGCTCTTCCGGTTTGTCATCTGATCGGCTGTTTCTGCCTCCAGTTACTCGGTTTGAAAAAGTTGTCATTTGCCACTTACCAGGGAAAACAAGCTCTTTGAAATTATGCTTGGTGGTTCTGGTCTCTCTCTGATCTCAGGTCAGTCTGGAGCTTAATGGCTCTCTCTCTCTGATCTCAGGTCAGTCTGGAGCTGAATGGCTCTCTCTCTCTGATCTCAGGTCAGTCTGGAGCTGAACGGCTCTCTCTCTGATCTCAGGTCAGTCTGGAGCTGAACGGCTCTCTCTCACTGATCTCAGGTCAGTCTGGTGCACAACGGCTCTCTCTGATCTCAGGTCAGTCTGGAGCTGAATGGCTCTCTGTCTCTGATCTCAGGTCAGTCTGGTGCTCAACGGCTCTCTCTCACTGATCTCAGGTCAGTCTGGAGCTGAACAGCTCTCTCTCACTGTTCTCAGGTCAGTCTGGTGCTCAACGGGTGGCCGGTGATCTCGGCCTTCGCCGGGGACCAGGACGTGACCCGGGAGGCGGCGACCAACGCGGGGCTGGTTACCATGGAGAGGGGCGACAAGGCCTACCTGAAGCTGGAGAGGGGGAACCTGATGGGGGGTTGGAAGTACTCCACCTTCTCAGGCTTCCTGGTCTTCCCCTTATAGGGGGGTACAGGGGTACAGGGGAGTGCAAGGAAAGAGAACATGATATGGTGAGACCAACAAGAGTGTGTGTGTGTGTGTGTGTGTGTGCATGTATGTGTGTGTGTGTGGTTGTGTGCATGTGTGAGTGAGTGTGTGTGCATGTGTGAGTGTATGTGTGTGTGTGCATGTATGTATGTGTGTGTGTGCGCGTGTATGTGTGAGTGTATGTGTGTGTGTGTATGTGTGTGGCTGTGTGCATGTGTGAGCGAGTGTGCGAGTGTGTGTGTGTATGTGTGTGTGTGGTTGTGTGCATGTGTGAGTGAGCGTGTGTGTGTGTGTGTGTGTGCATGTATGTGTATGTGTGGTTGTGTGCATGTGTGAGTGAGTGTGCGTGTGCATGTATGTGTGTGTGCGTGTGTGTGAGTGTGTGTGTTTGGTTGTGTGCATGTGTGAGTGAGTGTGTATGTGCATGTATGTGTGTGTGCGTGTATGTATGAGTGTATGTGCATGTATGTGTGTGTAGGTGTGTGTACATGTATGTGTGTGTGGGTATGTGTGCATGTGTGAGTGTGTGTGTGCATGTATGTATGTATGTGGCTGTGTGCATGTGTGAGTGAGTGTGTGTGTGTGTGTACATGTATGTGTGTATGTATGAATGAATGTGTGTGTGCATGTATGTATGTGGGGGCATGTGTGTGTGTGTGTGTGTGTGTATGCATGTATGAGTGAGCGTGTGCATGTGCCAGTGTGTAAGAGAGAGAGCTTTTTGAGTCATTGGGTTGCATTGCACTTCTGAGCTGGATGAATGTTGATATACTAAATCTACTGATGTGGCAATAAATGTTAATTTTATAGAAATGGTTTAACAATGATCATCATAATTACTAATCAGTTACTCTAAATAATTAAATATGCATTTTAGTAGTAATTGTAGATTCAGTTTTTTAATTATATTGGATGTTTCCTATGTGAGAACAGGAGGGTGGAAATTTGGAGGCTTGCCCAGGTTGGTTTTATTCATTTGTGCTTTGTTTTAGTTTTGATGGGCTTCTTTCTTATTTTATACATTTTCAGGGTTAAGTCTCCACTGTGTGCTGCCCTGGCCTGTGGAAGCGCCTGTCTCATCTGATCCCTCTTCCCTTCTGACGCAGATAGGGAAGTGCTAATAAAGGAGTGCATCAGACTGTGCGTTTGGAGTCTCTGATTTAGAGCCCTATATGTATACCTGCATAAGTATTCACACTGCATATGTACTGTATATGTTCAGACGGGTGACAAATTAAAGGAAAAACCAACATAAAATGTCTTAGAAAGATTCCTTTCTAAGAGTTGGAGTTTTGGGGTTGGGTGAGTTTTGGGGTTCAGCAGGTGAGTTTTTGGGTTGGGTGAGTTTGGGGGTTCAGCAGGTGAGTTTTGGGGTTGGGTGAGTTTTGGGGTTCAGCAGGTGAGTTTTTGGATTGGGTGAGTTTTGGGCTCAGCAGGTGAGTTTTGGGGTTGAGTGAGTTTTGGAGTTCAGCAGGTGAGTTTTGGGGTTGAGTGAGTTTTGGGGCTCAGCAGGTGAGTTTTGGGGTTGGGTGAGTTTTGGGGTTCAGCAGGTGAGTTTTTGGATTGGGTGAGTTTTGGGCTCAGCAGGTGAGTTTTGGGGTTGAGTGAGTTTTGGGGCTCAGCAGGTGAGTTTTGGAGCTGGGTGAGTTTTGGGGTTCAGCAGGTGAGTTTTGGGGTTGGGTGAGTTTTGGGGTTCAGCAGGTGAGTTTTGGGGCTCAGCTGGCCTCATCTCAGAATTTGAGACACACTTGTGCCATACTGGGTTCTTATCCAGAGCAACTGAATTATTTTGATATTTAGTATATGTTGCCATGGAGATGCAATTTCTGTTTCTATTCCTATTAAGAATAAATGTCCTTTTTGTCCGTTTACTACAGTCATTACCTCCCAACCAATCATCAGTGTGTGTGTAGGAGAAGGTGTGTTTAACGGCATTGAACTGGAACACAGATGTAAGTCAGCATTAGGAAGTCAGATGTAAGTTAGAATAAAGAACAACGATGCTCTACGGATAAGCTACAAGGTAACACCTAACGTACAGCATAGATATAACAGTGGGCTAAATACATCAGCTAAGAAGCTAACATTTTCTAGCTGGGCTACACAGTTTGGGGCTATGACAAATTCCTGCAGAAATGGAACAAGCAAGATATTTACCTGTCCAGCAGAATTACTGCCAGCTCAGCATCCTTTCGAAGTCCTTCAAATCCCTGAGCTATCGGCATCGCTGAAAAGCCAAACTGATCTTTATTCAAGTCTCACTCGCTTCAATTGCTTTTTCGTCACAATCTTATAGCTAGCTATAGCGCTATCGCTGCAGGTTAGCTAGCTATAGCACTCTCTCTGCGGTATCTCTGCAGGTTAGCTAGCTATAGCGCTATCTCTGCGGTATCTCTGCAGGTTAGCTAGCTATAGCGCTATCTCTGCAGGTTAACTAGCTATAGCGCTATCTCTGCAGGTTAGCTAGCTATAGCACTGTCTCTGCGGTATCTCTGCAGGTTAGCTAGCTATAGCGCTATCTCTGCGGTATCTCTGCAGGTTAGCTAGCTATAGCGCTGTCTCTGCGGTATCTCTGCAGGTTAGCTAGCTATAGCGCTGTCTCTGCGGTATCTCTGCAGGTTAGCTAGCTATAGCGCTATCTCTGCAGGTTAGCTAGCTATAGCACTATCTCTGTGGTGTCTCTGGAGGTTAGCTAGCTATCGCGCTATCTCTGCGGTATCTCTTCTCTGACCACGCTGTGAAGGCACAACATGGTAAATGGTAAATGGACTGCATTTATATAGCGCTTTTATCCAAAGCGCTTTACAATTGATGCCTCTCATTCGCCAGAGCAGTTAGGGGTTAGGGGTTAGGTGTCTTGCTCAAGGACACTTTGACACGCCCAGGGCTGGGTTTGAACCGGCAACCCTCCGACTGCCAGACAATCGGTCTTACCTCCTGAGCTATGTCGCCCCCAACATGATTGACAGGCAGAGAGCTCTCCTGATTGGTTGTTAAGATTCAGATGGGGTGAACTATAGAGAGGCTGATTTCAGAGCCTGGGGCAGTCAGAGAGACCTTAGAGATAATAATTTATTGATATCTGTTGGAATGTGAAGGAAATTAATCAAATATTACAACAAAAAAAGTGTTCTATGCCTTTAAAGGAGCAAAAGATGAAGGTTTAAGGTTTTGGAATGGTCCTCACAGTCCCCAGACTTGAATATTATTGAAATATTTCTGAACTAGAAGGGTTCTGTGGGAAAGAGAGTGGAAAACTCTTGAAGCAAGAATAGAAAGACTTTTTACAAGAACTGAGCATAAGCTGTGAATTCTGCCAAAGGAGGTGTTACTAAGAACTGAATGACAGGGTGTACAAACTTTTGCACATGCCACATTTACAGTTTTATTTCTTCAGTTAAATTCAGGCAAAATTGAAATATGCTATATTTAAATTTATTCTTTGTAGAGTTTGTCAAATTCTTTCCGCTTAGTAAATTAACAAAACATGTGATTTGTCCTGGGTTGCCCAAACCTTTACATGCCACTGTGCCACTGACACTCATGATCACACACATCCTTATTTCAGAACTGAGTCTCAGGTGAGTCAGGGCCACGGGCGTGTCAGGAGTAAGGGCCACAGGTGTGTAAAGGCCACAGGTGAGTAAGGGCCTCAGGTGTGTAAAGGCCACAGGTGAGTAAGGGCCACAGGTGTGTAAAGGCCACAGGTGAGTCAGGGCCACAGGTGAGTCAGGGCCTGTTGTTCACTGGAATGGTTTTCCAGGCTGCGATGCTGGGAGGCTGACACTAGCAGGCGCTGTGGGGTTTCTGCGGCGCGTCCGGCTGCCAGTCGTGATGGTCATGGTGTTGTGGTCTCCAATCTGCACTGCAGTCACTCTGGAAATATTGATGCCTGAAAGAGAGACAGAGGGAAACACCATAACAACATTTAAACAACACTAACATCACTCCTGCCAGTGACTGCCACTGATTAGAAATGTTGTAGCAGTTACGATTATGTATGACTGTTACAGTGGTGTAGGAATAACTTACTCTTGGAACACAGCACTGGAGTCTGTCTGCAGCACTGACCCTGAAAACATAAACTCATATCAGTCTGTCTGCAGCACTGACCCTGAGAACACAGACACACATCAGTCTGACTACAGCACTGACCCTGAAAACACAGACACATATCAATCTGACTGCAGCACTGATCCTGGGAACACAGACACACATCAGTCTGACTACAGCACTGACCCTGAAAACACAGACACATATCAATCTGACTGCAGCACTGATCCTGGGAACACAGACACATATCAGTCTGTCTGCAGCACTGACCCTGAGAACACAGACACACATCAGTCTGACTACAGCACTGACCCTGAAAACACAGACACATATCAATCTGACTGCAGCACTGACCCTGAGAACAGACACATATCAGTCTGACTGCAGTGCTGACACTGAGAACACAGACACACATAAATCTTACTGCAGTACTGACACTGAGAACGCAGACACCTATCAGTCTGACTGCAGCACTGACTCTGAGAACACAGACACATATCAGCCTGACTGCAGCACTGACCATGAGATCACAGACACATATCAATCTGACTGCAGCACTGACCCTCAAAGCAGTATTATTTCTGTCTTTTCATTTAAATGTACATTTTGATTTTTTTGAAGGAATATTTTTGAAGGAATTCAAAGGAGTTTCTCTTAATTTTGAGATTTTCCAAAACTCAGTTTTTGGAAAAGCCAACATTGAGTCGCCACGGCCAGGGCGCCCATGTGCTGGGGAGCTCAGAGAGTAAACACTCAAGCACTGCTTCCTACCTCCAAGCTTTGTTTGGAGGACGAGGAGGCAGCCACTGGAGGTTGATTGGCTGAGTGCAGGGTTGGATCAGCAGATAGCATTCTGATTGGGCGATGTGGAGCAGACACTAAGAGGAAACAAAAGTTTGAAGAATGTCTCACTATTTCTTTCAGTCTTTCTCTCACACTTTTTTTATCCTTATTTTCTTCCATCATATTCTAGTCAGCCCATTCCTCCACGCCCTCTCCTCTCCTCAGTCTGTCTTCTTTCTATCTCTTCTTCTGTCTGGCAGACCTGGGTCAGAAACTGCTGTATTTCATATTTGTGTATGTTAACTACATTTATTCCATAAAAAGTAGCATTCAAGCAAGAACACCCAATGATGTGCATGAGGGGTCAATGGGAAAACTTTGGGTGTCTGTTATTAGGTTTTAAATTACCTTTGACTTTGGAGTGAGGGGTGAAATTTCCAGGTGTCTCCTATGATAAACAGAAGAAAAAAAATCTTATGTGAAACAGTGCCCCTCATCCTCCACTGGTAGTGAGGTGGAACTGCAGCTCCCCAACACTCAAGATTATCATTCAGATTTTTCAAACAAATTGAGATAATAAAATATTTCCTAAAATTAATAAAAAGGCAGATAGTTACCTGTGCAGGGAGGGGTCCTGTGGTCACATGATCAAAGGAATTGGTTATATGTGCAAATCCAGGTTTAATGAGAGAAAAGAGAGAAATTAGCACAATATTTACAGGGTTTGCAGTGCTACATATCTTCCTTAATCTATCAATTATGATGGAATGGCCAACCGTATCAAAGGCCTTAGAAAGGTCAATAAAAAAGGGTGGCACAGTGTTGTTTACTGATAAGGGTTTGAGTACTACAGAGGCTGCAGTATTTTGACCAGACCTGAAACCAGATGAATGCAGATTACTATGAATATTATTATCATGTAAGAACTGCTTGATCTCAGTGCTCACCAGGGATCATAAAACTAGTGCCACTACAGGGAGTTTTAAACAGAACGATAACTATTTTGGTCAAAAATATCGCCACATAATCCCACGCAGTATGAACGTCTGGGATAAAATCAGTTAAATAAAAGTCACGTGTGTACAGAAAAAAAACGTCTGTTCGCACAAGTTCTTAAAATTTTGTTTTAAAATAAAGCCAGGCTTTATTTTAGCCGATATAGTATTCCTGCCATGACGCAATGGTCACTGACGTCACTGGGGAACACATTGACTGCCCGGAGGTGTGTAGGTAAGTATGAAATCAATGAGAGAAGACTCATCAGCTCATTTAGTTAAGTATGAAATCAATAAGAGAAGACTCATCAGCTCATTTGGTATTGAGTCATGCAGGAAAATTGACAAGTTGGGTGAGGTTAAGAAAGTAGGAAATGCATTTCAGGAAAACAGAAACAGGAGTTAACCAACCCCAATTTAAACCGCCCATTAATACAAACTGCTTCTCATTAAACACAGCCAATAAATCAAGCAAGGACGAAGTTGCATCTCTTGAATCAGGAGTCTTATAATAGCCTAACACTGTGAAATGAGAATCATTAGTTAAATTAAAATGTCTTTTAGATTCCCAGCGGTAGAAAAGACATGTTCTTATGGCACCAAGGAACCAGGGATGAACTGAGAGTGGCATTTAATAAGTACCAGCATAGCGCCTGCCTGTATTGCCCAGCGACCTCTGTTTCCACCAGAGGAGGCACTAAAATGCAAGATTCATTTTTGGTTGAAAGAAAGACAGCTGTAATAATGCTGCATTTTCTCAAGTGTCATTTTTTTTTTTTTTTACAATTCGAATAGCATTCAAATATCAAACCATCAGTTGAGAACCCCAGTACCATTGTGAACTGGACTGGCAGAGATGTGGAGGGTGCCAATCCTGGAGCAAGAGGAAGATACCTCATTGTCGTCATCCTACAGAGAGAGATGGAGAGAGCGAAATAGTGAAGACAGAGATGGAGAGAGAGAGAAAGATAATTAAAGTAACCCTTTACATTAAAATCCATGTTTTTTGTGAGGAACATAACATAAAGCAGTAATAGTGATACAGTAATGACAAAATTGTGGCAGTGTAAAAGAGTGTAATAATAGTATAATAACAGTGTAATAAGAGTGTGGTAACAGTTAATGAGTTTAACTACAGTGAAATAAGAGGGTAATGGCAGAGTAATCATAGTAAAATAATGCGTGATAGTGTAATATGTGTTATAAAACTATAATTGCAGTACCAGTGCTTTTGATGCCTGGTAGATGGCATCATTAATTCCACATCTGTGCAGATTAAACACCTTCTCTGTCACTGGGCGGCAGTCTGAATACACAAAACAACACAACACAATATACACACAAAACAACACAATTCACACACAATATACACACAAAACACAACACAACACGTACCCAAAACAACACAATACACACACAATACAACATGACACAGTATAACAAAACACACAATACACACACAACACAAAATATACACACTCAATACAACACAACACCACATGAGATAACATAACACAGTACACACAAAACAATACAGAAACACAACACAACACAATACAACACAATAGACAAATGCAACACAACACACGAGCACACCACAGAACAACACCAACAACACAAAAAAACAATATAATATTCATACAACACAGAGATCACAGTGTGTGCACAGACCAACAAAAATAACACGTAAACAACACAATACAGTTCAAGATCAAAATGTTTTATAAAGAGCACTTTTTTTTACTTATGACATTAACATTGAATGCTGTATCTCTATCATACTCTACTCCTCCTTCCACTGGCATGGACCGTCAGATACTAAATCACAGACTGACTCAATGAATGGCTGACCGACACACTGACTGACCGACACACTGACTGACTGACACACACTGACTGACTGACACACTGACTGACCGACACACTGACTGACTGACACACACTGACTGACTGACTGACTGACTGACACACTGATTGGCCGACACACTGACTGACTGACACACTGACTGACTGACACACTGACTGACTGACACTGACTGGCTGACACACACTGACTGACCGACACACTGACTGACTGACACACTGACTGACCGACACACTGACTGACTGACACACTGACTGACTGACTGACTGACTGACCGACACACTGACTGACCGACACACTGACTGACTGACACACAATGACTGGCTGACACACACTGACTGACCAACACACTGACTGACTGACACACTGACTGACCGAAACACTGACTGACCGACACACTGACTGACCAACACACTGACTGGGTGACACACTGACTGACCAACACACTGACTGGCTGACACACTGACTGGCTGACACACTGACTGACTGGCTGACTCACAGACACACACTGACTGGCTGACACACTGACTGACTGGCTGACTGACAGACTGACTGACACACACTGACTGGCTGACACACACAAACTGACACACACTGAGTGAGTGGCACATGCCTCTCCTGTTTCTCACCGTCGAAAGAGGGCCGTTTTTGGGGGCTGGGGTCCCAGCATCTCACCATGAGGTCAACAAGCTCCCCCAAACCCTCAGCTGCCTCCCGGTCCACCCCCTCCAGGCTGGGCCTGTCCCCTTCCGGAATCCTCAACCGGACTATACAGGACAGAGCATCTGGGGGGGGGGGGGGGGGGGGGGGGGGTGGGCAGAGCAAGAGACATAAGCTGTAATGATAAAGAACTTGTATGTACATTATTACGAGGGTAACAAACACAATAAACTGACGGCACAATATGTTAAAAAAATTGCCATGTATAAATTGAGAGAAAAACATGAATTATTCAATGGCTTTTTTATTATTCAAACTAAAGAATAGCAGAATAGCTTGCATTTTTTCTGTGTGTACATTTGCATAATCTTTTTCATATATATTTATATTTGTTTATAATGATTGTAACACTTATAGTTAACATTAGCATTCTTTTCTGCTTATTACAATTATCAATGCTGTAATAAAACTTTGGCAACACTGGAATCCTTCCTGTGATGCCAATAAAGCACAAGTGCAATTGAAAAACATTGAAAAGAAGTTGGAGTTGGACCAGCAGCCCACAGGCTTTCCAGCTGCTGCACCCGGACGGCCAGGGAGTCTCTCACCTCCATAGGGCTGCCTGTCTGTGATTACAGACCAGAGTCACTCACCTCCATAGGGCTGCCTGTCTGTGATTACAGACCAGAGTCACTCACCTCCATAGGTCTGTCTGTCTGTGATTACAGACCAGAGTCACTCACCTCCATAGGGCTGCCTGTCTGTGATTACAGACCAGAGTCACTCACCTCCATAGGGCTGCCTGTCTGTGATTACAGACCAGAGTCACTCACCTCTATAGGCTGCCTGTCTGTGATTACAGACCAGAGTCACTCACCTCCATAGGGCTGCCTGTCTGTGATTACAGACCAGAGTCACTCACCTCCATAGGGCTGCCTGTCTGTGATTACAGACCAGAGTCACTCACCTCTATAGGCTGCCTGTCTGTGATTACAGACCAGAGTCACTCACCTCCATAGGGCTGCCTGTCTGTGATTACAGACCAGAGTCACTCACCTCCATAGGGCTGCCTGTCTGTGATTACAGACCAGAGTCACTCACCTCCATAGGGCTGCCTGTCTGTGATTACAGACCAGAGTCACTCACCTCTATAGGGCTGCCTGTGTGTGATTACAGACCAGAGTCACTCACCTCTATAGGGCTGCCTGCCTGTGATTAAAGACCAGAGCAGGATGGCATAACTGGGAGAGAGAGAGAGAGAGAGAGAGAGAGAGAGAGACTTTTAACTTTGACTTTAAGGTCTGCTTTATTCACCATTCCACAAGACCTCAAAAGCCATTTTTTCCAGAGAAGACACAAGAACCACAACCCCATGACCTGCACAATACCCCAGGCACTAACAAGAACATCAAAACATTAACTGAAAGAAAAAACATAAAAGAAACATAAAAAAGGATAAACAAAAAAAGAATTATTAAAAATGAAGAAACCAAACCACTCAATTAAAAATAAGAGAAGAAAAATAAATAAATAATTAAGTACCTTAAGAGAGAGAGAGAAAGATGAAGAGTAAGTGTCTGACTTAGATCTTGGGGGCCGTTGGGGTATGTACACCTATGGACATGTAGGTGGGAGGTGGGGTGTAACTGTAAGAGTTGTAGGTGGGGTGGGGTGTACCTGTAGGAGGTGTAGGTGGGGTGGGATGTACCTGTAGGAGGTGTAGGTGGGGTGGGATGTATCTGTAGGAGGTGGGGGTAGGGTGTACCTGTAGGTGGTGTAGGTGGTGTGTGGTGTACCTGTAGGTGGTGTAGGTGGGGTGGGGTGTACCTTTAGGTAGTGTAGGTGGGGTGGGGTGTACCAGTAGGAAGTGGGGGGTGGGGTGTACCTGTAGGAGCTGTAGGTGGGGGTGGGGTGTACCTGTAGGTGGTGTAGGTGGTGTGTGGTGTACCTGTAGGTGGTGTAGGTGGGGTGGGGTGTACCTTTAGGTAGTGTAGGTGGGGTGGGGTGTACCAGTAGGAAGTGGGGGGTGGGGTGTACCTGTAGGTGGTGTAGGTGGGATGGGGTGTACTTGTAGGAGGTGTAGGTGGGGTGGGATGTACCTGTAGGTGGTGTAGGTGGGGTGGAGTGTACCTGTAAAAGGTGTAGTTGGGGTGGGGTGTACCTGTAGGTGGTGTAAGTGGGGTGGGGTGTACCTGTAGGAGGTGCAGGTGGGGGTGGGATGTACCTGTAGGAGGTGTAGGTGGTGTGGAGTGTACCTGTAGGAGGTGGGGTAGGGTGGGGTGTACCTGTAAGAGGTGTCAGTCAAGTGGGGTGTACCTGTAGGAGGTGTAGGTGGGGTGGGGTGTACCTGTAGGAGGTATAGGTGGGGTATACCTGTAGGAGGTGTAGGTGGGGTGTGGTGTACCTGTAGGAGGTGTAGTAGAGCTGGGATGTGTCTGTAGGTGGTGTAGGTGGGGTGGGGTGTACCTGTAGTTGGTGTAGGTGGGGTGGGGTATACCTGTGGGAGGTGTAGGTGGGGTAGGGTGTACCTGTAGATGGTGTAGGTGGGGTGTAGTGTACCTGTAGGGGGTGTAGGTGGGGTGGGGTGTACCTGTAGGAGTCGGAGGCAGGTGTGGGTTTGTAGGACAGTTTGAAGGCTTCGGGGGGCATGTAGCTCAGTGTTCCCCCTTCATTTCCCTGCCCCCCCACACTGGAAATACTGCGCATCACTTGGGCCAGTCCAAAATCTGCGATCTACAGAGAGAACCAGACCAACATCTGTGAGCTACAGAGAGAACCAGACCAACATCTGTTACCCCCTTTCCACCAACGCGAACCTAGTTCTGGTTCTGGGCTGGTGCTAGTGCCGGATCGCAGTTGGTTCAACTTGCGAACCTTCTAAGAACCGGTTTGCTTTTCCACGGGTTAGAGAGCCACATCATTACGTCACTGTATACGTCTCCGCTTTCCCAGCAATGCTAGCGCCAACTTCAAGCACAACAACAACAATGGCGGACTACATCGCATCTTTACAAGTGTTGCTCCTGGCTTTGCGAGTCTACATTGGCATCCAAACACGACTGGTCCAACATATTTGTACTGGACAGCCTTACTATATCAACTTTAAGACAAGCACATGCTCGGAATTATCTCATCACGACCCATTAAACCCAATGGAGCAGACGTTGCTTAATAATATCAAACTGCTTTCCTAATGGCTATTTTGCGTCCTGCGACTTGGGTTACAACTGTGAATATGTACGGATTCCTAGACGTGCTGATAGCGGCCACCCTTTCTCATATTAACCTCAAATACGCAAGACAGGACACTTATACAGTATGCTAGCAAATTTAAGTTCCATTCATTTATGGGGTGGTCAATACACGTCCCCTTAACATCCAAAAGCTAGCGCTGGACCACCTGACTTAGTTGCCGGCACAGAAAAAAATCATGAAAGTACTGAAAAAATAACCACTGGAGGATAACAAGGACATTTTTTCCTACATAACTGGGTATAGGTTGTTACCGATATTTCGCCTATTTCATATATAGTTGCAAATCTGTTTACGTTTTCTTGTCTGTCAAACGAAGGTGGTCGATACCAGGTGCTCTCACTCTAGCTCGCTAGGTCGATATAGCTAGCTACCTAGCATTGACTACACTGGTATTGTTCACATTGCAGTTAAACAAATCTAATAAATTAATGATACACCAATTTCTATCCAGCCCCTGACGTATGCGGTTCTTGGTTCAAGACCAGCCAAGTGTAGGTGCCGCTCTGGAACCAGTTTTCCTGGCCGAGAGTCGGTTCTTTTGCTGTCAAAACGCGAAGAACTGGTTCGAGATTAGGCACCGGCTCTGAACCGGCCCTCGAAATACCTTGGTGGAAAAGGGGTATGTGAGCTACAGAGAGATCCAGACCAACATCTGTGAGCTACAGAGAGATCCAGACCAACATCTGTAAGCTACAGAGAGATCCAGACCAACATCTGTGAGCTACAGAGAGATCCAGACCAACATCTTTGAGCTACAGAGAGATCCAGACCAATATCCGTGAGCTACAGAGAGATCCAGACCAACATCTGTGAGCTACAGAGAGAACCAGACCAACACCTGTGATCTACAGAGAGAACCAGACCAACACCTGTGATCTACAGAGAGAAAGAGAGAGAACCAATACATTCTGGAGACACCTAAAACAAAGTGGTACCCACTCATACCATTACAAGGCACTAATATACCAGGAGCTGAGCCCAGAGAAGAGCCAACTCTCTCAGCTGGTCCTGAGGCTCAGTTCACCAACCCCCACTAACACCAAGCAGCCTCGGGGCAGCTACATTCAGCAGTCTAACTACAGAGACCGACCGACACCAGCAGACCCGGCCGCCTAGAGAGAGGCCGTGCTCCCACTGCAACCAGCAGCAGACTGGGATTCTGCTATTGTGAACCAGTGAGCTATAGATAGAGACAGGAACAGGGGGAGAGAGGGAGGGAAAGTGAGAGAAAAAGAGAACGAGCCCAAAGGGAAGCGCAATATACTAGCGCAAAGAAAAGCAATGCTAACGCAGGGCAAGCTAATGGCAGGCAGCTGGAACCCCAGAGGCCTGCGGAGCTAGAGGAAGCCTGGGACTCGCCTTAGCCTGCAAGCCGTGGTCCAGCAGCACATTGCTGGGCTTGAGGTCGAGGTGCAGCAGTGGGGGGGAGAGCTGGTGCAGGAAGTTCATGCCATTGGCCACCTGATCAGCCAGGCGGAAGGTCAGGGCCCAGGGAGGGGGCCCCCCCAGCCTCTGCAGGAGGGACTCCACAGACCCCCTCTCCACCAGCTCCATTACCAGGCCCATCTGGGGTGAGGGCCAGCCTGGGGGAGTCCCCTGGTACACCCCAGAAACCACCACCACATACTTGCACCACGTCCCACCGTGACGCATGGACTCCGCCTCCTTCAGCAGAGATGCACTGGAACGCAGAGAGGGAGAGGGAAAGAAACAGGGAAGGAGAGAGTGGGAGAAAGGCAGAGAGAGGGAGGGGGAGAGAGAGAGAGCGAGAGAGAAGGAACGGGAGAAAGAGAGGACGGAAGAGAGATTATTTTTCTTGCTTTTACTTTAAAATCCATGTTTCCTGTGTGTGTGTGTGTACGTGAGTGTACATGTGTGTGTACATGTGTATGTGCTTGCATGTGTTGGACTTACCCATCATCATGATGCAGTAGTTTGATTGCCACCTCCGTCCCCTTGTGTTTGGCCTTATAGATCTGTCCAAAACCTCCAGCACCAATCACAGACCAGGACTGCAGGCTGCAGTCTTCAATCACTGCAAACTGCTGCATTTCTCACTAGAACAAGGAGATATTAACACTGCACTGAGAGAGAGGTTTAATACAGTATATACACACTGCACTGACAGAAAGGGTTAATACAGTATATACACACTGCACTGAGAGAAAGGGTTAATACAGTATATACACTCTGCACTGAGAGAAAGGGTTAATACAGTATATACACACTGCACTGAGAGAAAGGGTTAATACAGTATATACACACTGCATTGAGATAAAGGGTTAATACAGTATATACACACTGCACTGAGAGAAAGGGTTAATACAGTATATATACACACTGACTGTGCACTAGATTTTTTCTGTATGCTACAGGCTGTGTGCTAAGAGGAAATTCAAACTTCCTGTAGCATTCCGGCTTTTTGTACTGTAGAGGTTTCACACATTGACAACTTCCCTATTTTAAAGATCAGCTCCAATTCCAATATCAAAATTGTATTAAAAACAAAATTGAAAAAAGAAAAGAAACATTTTTAACTTACCACTCCCGTTCACATCAAGCGGCTTCCAGTAGCACAGAGGTATTCACTTGGGTAAGAACTGACAAGTCCGGTCGTGTCACATCTAAACTGGCTGAAGCACAACACGGATACGCTATTTCTTCTCCTGACGACTCGGTGTTACTGAGGACTTGGTGGTAAAGAGGTTGGCTGAGTTATACCTACTTTCAGTTCTCAAAAGCACACAGAGCAGCATGTGGGCGTGTCCCATGCCTGCTCACGCCTCTGAGCCCTGCCGCACTGACTTCCGGCATGACCACAACCTGATCACCTGATCAAATGCCTTTACACAATGCTCATTTTGTAGAAGTATTTGTTGAAACTGTTCAGGGCCTTTTTCAACCTTTGAACACACACACAAACACGCACACATACACAAACACACACAAACATTCACACACTCTGTCTCAAACACACACACACTCTGTAAAAATGAACACCCCTCTTTAGTTTAGGTTTCCACTTGTTTATTCTCTTCAACTTTATGCTGGCCTTACAGGCAAAGTTCCAAAGAAAATTTCCCTTCTGAAACTGGAAAACAAGAAGAAAAGGTAAAAATTAGCAAAATAATCCAAAGATTGACCGGTAGATGATTGGAAAAGAGTATTATGGGTGGCATCCCGGAGTCGTCTCTTCACTATTGCAAATGAAACTGATGTTTGGCGGGTACGGTCCAATGAAGCTGCCAACTGAGGACTATGAGGCATCTGTTTCTCAAACTAGAGACTCTGATGTACTTTTCCTCTTGCACAGTCATGCACCTGTGCCTTCCACATCTCTTTCTGGCCTGGTTAGATCCAGTTTGCTCTCCTCTTTCAAGACGGTAGTGCACACCTTAGTATGAGATCTTCAGTTTCTTGGCAATCTCACGCATGGAATAGCCTTCATCTCTCAAAAGAACAACTGACTGACAAGTTTCTAGAGAAAGCCATTTCTTTTTAGCCATTTTTTAAACCACAATTTAACTTTAGAAATGCCAGCGTAATGGATACTGCAACTGAAAGAAAGATATTTTTTAGCTTAAGTAAACAGCACAATTGTTTTCAGCTGCGCCTAATGGGAGTGCTTTCTCTGGTACCAAACAGGCACATTAGCATGAATACTTACAGTAAGGATGAGGTAACACAGTGTGCTGTCAGTACACTGGAGTAATGGCTGCTGAAAATAGGGCTTTGCAATCATATGTAAAGACGAAATTAACTGTTATTTCAAAGAGTAATAGTAATTTGTAACATTATCAATGTCTGGGCTGTATTTTTTTTATTATCAATTTAATGCTACCTTGGTGAATAATAGTATCTTTTTTTTTTTCAAAAACATAAACACTTTGTGATTCAAAAGTTTTTAACGGTAGTCTATATAACCTTTAACTTGCCAAAAAAAAAAGTAAAAAACATAAATTCATGATTCAGCTAATTAACTAATAATGGTCTTCTGTCAAGACCTTAAGTAGAATCAGGTGTCTTCTTGCTGGGTTAAAACAAAAACCTGCTTTATATGGATGCATTTTTATTTCTACTGCAGTGATACTCAATCTTGGTCCTGGAGAACCACAGAACTGCTGGTTTTTGTTTTTTCCTGAAGATAACTGAGTTAACTGCGTAATGAACCGTTTTACCTGATGAATTGCTGTGCTACTAAAGTGCTGAGTAACAACGAAAGCCAGCAGACTCTCCGGGTCCAACAGTGAAGACCACTGGCTCAAATACATGCTTTTCGTAGCATTTATAAACTTCTATCCATGTTCACTTTTCCTTCCAGACTCTCCGCATATAAGGTTGTCTCAATTGAAAACTCAATTGTATGCTTAGCCACTTGACCGAGTACCTATGGGGCCCCCTGGAGGTTAGCCATTGAAATGCAAGTTGAAAGCCCTGCAGGTCGCATGGTGGAGACAAACTGGCGTCCCTACCTGTAGTGCAACCATGAGGCTGATTGACTTACTCTAACTACAGTGGGCATTAGGCTGAGGCCTATATCACTACAAATAGTTTAAATGCTGGTGTTGATTGACAAGAAAAAGAAGCATTACAAGAAGAGAAAGAAGAATAAATATAAACATTAAATATCATGGGTTAATTCAGTAGGGCTCGGATAAGTGTGGAGGAAAACCTCCTCTTAGGTTCGGTGGGTGAGTCGGTGATGTAAGAGGAAAGTCTAGAAACGATGATTTCTTCTAATAATCTTTTTATTTTACATAGGCCTATGGGAGGTCTCCAGTACCATAAAGACACACAGAGAGCTCTCCGAATTACTATTTACATCCTTTTTTTTATACAATCAGATCTCCTTCTACCATGATGTATCTTCCCTCTAAAACAACCAATCCCAGCCTAGGTCACACTTATGTTTCACCAGCTAGTTTAACAATAACTATTGTATAATTTTCGATTTCAATAAATAACAGATATTTCACCTCACACACTTACAGAGGTATGTATATGCGTGACTTGAATAACAAGTATTTGTTCTCATGATTAACAATTAATCTTCCCGTTCCAAAGTACATTCACTTTAAATGCATTCAATACATGCTGTAATCCAAATGAAATATTTAACTCATATACAAACACACCAGCATGTTCTAACAGAATGTTTATATTATTACTGTTGCTGTTATTAATTAGATTTTTCATTTATTCATTTTAATAGAATATAATCTATACAATAACTAGATATGGCAAAACAGTTCTTTCTAGGTCGGTGTGTCCTTTCTCTTCTCTTGCAACTCAAGGGTCTACTGCACAAGACTGTTCCCCAACATAAATTACTTACAAAATTCCAATAAGTAAGTGTTTACAATTTTCCTCCTGCAATTGGGTTTCAAAGATTCTCTAGGTGGTATGCATCAGTGTACAAAGAGGCCACAGTCTTTCCTTAGTTACAAATTCTTAGACATAACACAGAACACCTGCTGTTCTTCATCAATCTTCACATAATCACATACATTTAACTATATTCTTGATCAATACAATCTTTAATAAGCAGAAATTTAAAAACATGAAAAGCATATAGAAGCATACTTCAACATAAACTACTTTTCAATTATTAACTAACATAACCTAAACTAATATCCTCTGCAAAAAATATAAACCATTCTTTATATATTCCATTGTGTCTATTTATATACTTATTAATGTATTTTCTATGTATTTTTCTTTTACATAAAGTATCCTGTAAGATCGTTTCATCGATATGGAACTGTACCGTCAAGCTTTACCGCACGTCACTGGAAACAGGTATTCACAGACCTGTCGCGTTTCATGACGTAGGTGGAATTCCCCTCCACAACGACCTAAGATGGGCGGGGCCAATGACAGTCCAGAGCGCCGTAATGTTGTAGATGCGCACCAACTTTTAACAACGCGTTCGATGGGTCGAGCGAATTTTACTGAGAATGTTATTATAATGCACATTAATTAGATGTTTTACGCCTTTTGTGCAGGAGTTTCGGTTTTGTCAACAGTACCCCTTGTTCAAGAAATAAGCCGTAATTAACTGGAGTCAGTGGAATGTAAGTATTCCTACTAAAAGTCGAGTTCGTACACTGACACGGAAAAGCCTTCATTTTAGCGTGAACGGATAGGCAAGGCAAGACGCGGAAATCGCCTTTGTAATGTATTTTGGAGGGTTCCTATATGTATCAACTGAAGGCTACGCGCCGTAATAGAAACTTCGTGGCGAGCTACTCGTGTAATTGACAGAGACACGGCAGTTATGAGCCAGGTAGGGGGTCTTACAGGGAACCTCCTTTCCGAGAGTTTTAGTTTCCGAGTACAGACCGTGTTCTAGAGTATTTTCTTTGGTTTCACTGAAAATGCGAAGGGAGAAAAAATGAAACCAAGATGGGAACTGGTTGCAAACTGGCAGCCCTTTCTCCACCACATAAGAACCTTAGTATTATACTTAGTTACAACAGCAGATGAAAGTGTGTTACTAAATAAGTAAGTAAATAAATAAGTAAGCAGGTTAAGACGGTAGTACTGTTATGTAAACAGTGTGAAGTCAGTAAGGTTCACACTTTCTCTCTCCAACTCTCAAGTTTTCTTCAAATCAAAAATGCTTTATTGGCGTGACATTTTAAATAATAAACAACAATATATATAAAGACTTAAATACCACATAAATAATAAATGCATAATAGTACAATATTACTAGTAGCAATAAAAATAATACTGCAAATAAATAAAAGAAATATACATTACATACTGTGGTCCGTCCCTCTGTGGCAGGTAGTTACATATTGTGCTGCCAAATTTGCACAGAATCTTTCCTCTCCAAGGAGAATTTGTGTTTGTTCGGTCTCAGTGTCTCTTTTTGGGGCAGCCAAGTCTGCCAGTGTTGGCTGGTCTTTATCGCAAGGCTGTGCTCACTGTACTTTGTCAAGGTTTAACCGAGTTAATATTTTTTCACCGTGCTTACATAGTGTGCCACAATATTCTAGTTTTAAGGCCGAATAGCATTCTAATTTGTTTAGATTTTTTATTTTTCCAGTAAGTTTCCTAAAAAGTAATTTAATTTTGTTTTGTTGCTTTATAATTAGTTTGGTTCAGATTTGTATGTAGCGGACTTGTATGTTGGTATGTAGCTGTCCCGAGGCTGCTTGGTGTTAGTGGGGGTTAGTGAACTGAGCCTCAGGACCAGCTGAGAGAGGGGGCTCTTCTCTGGGCTCAGTTCTTGGCATTTCAGGGCATTGTAATGGTATGATTAGGGGGGGGTCACTGTTATTTCTCCAAAGTTTTATTGCCGGATTTTGAATATTGATTTTCTCTCTCTCTCTTGCTCCCTCTCCCTCCCTCCCTCCCTCTCTCTCTCAGGATGGAGCGGGCAGGCTGGGTGGAGGATGAGTTTGCCTGTCACAGGGGAGAGTGGGGGAGGCTGCGCTGTGTTTGGCCATTGGTGGAGAGGGTATTTGGGGTGCAACTGGACAGTGGGGGTGAAGGAGGGATGGAAACCCTGGCTACAGATGGACAGATGTGGCTGAAGATGAAGGGAAGCAAGAAAGAGGTGGAGGAAGCAAAGGTGAGAGTTTTCCGGAAGGACCAACATTGCTGTCGTGCGCAAGCTCCTAATTTGGCTTGTGTTTGTTAGTAAACTGTTTTAGATAAATGCAGTGAGTTTGATAGTTTCCTGTCAACAGGAAGTGTTTGTGCTGAACCCCATGATTATGCCCTCATCTTACCCACAATCCCCTGCGGTTACACCATGCCATAAATTAGGTTTAATGGAGCCCAGTTCCACTCAGAGATGGGCAGACTAGCTCAGTGAGCTCAGACCCTGCTTCTTCTGTATCCTTCCACTGATCTCCTTCCTTCCATCATTCTCTCGCTCCATCTCTCGCTTTCCTCTCTCCTTCCCCTTCTCTTCCTGTCCCTCCCTCCCTCCGTCTCTTTCCCTCTCTTTTTCTCGGCCTCCCTCTCTCTCAGTTGTTTGTGAAGGGGCAGGTGAACGAGGCGATGCAGCAGCAGGTGTCGTACCCCGAGCTCCTGTACTCTGTGTTCTGTGGTGCCGGGGGGCTCTTCCTGGACTGCATCATGAAATACACCTGCGCTTTTGTCCAGGTGAGTCTGAAATACACCTGCACTTTTGTCCAGGTGAGTCTGAAATAGACCTGCACTTTTGTCCAGGTGAGTCTGAAATAGACCTGCACTTTTGTCCAGGTGAGTCTGAAATAGACCTGCACTTTTGTCCAGGTGAGTCTGAAATAGACCTGCACTTTTGTCCAGGTGAGTCTGAAATAGACCTGCACTTTTGTCCAGGTGAGTCTGAAATACACCTGCGCTTTTGTCCAGGTGAGGCTGAAATACACATGCGCTTTTGCAGGAGAATATTGGCAAAATTTTGGACACTGCAGGTGAGGGAAATGTGTTACCTGTCACTTTCTCCTCTCTCTGGTGCCCAGGTGGGGCCTCCAGGCAATCTAATCATCTCTGGTTTAGAGGAGCCAGTGGTGCGGGCCTGCTCTCTCATCCTGGACCTGGTGGAGAAGTATGAGCACACCCAAGGGTGGAGCACCGAGGCTGGGGCCGGGCCAGCAGGCGGGTCCCTGGATTCCTGTCGGGCCTTCAGGTCTCTGGTGGAAAAGTGGGAAGACCAGCACACTCTGGAGCTGCTCGGCCTGCCTGCCCAGCTGAAGGAAACCCTGCTGGCCCTGGTGAAGGAGTCTGGACTGGACCCAGCCAAGGAACCACACAGGGGGCCTGCAGCGATGGACAGAGTGAGGGAAAGACAGAGAGAGGGGGAGAGGGAGGGAGAGAGGGAAAGAGAGAGAGAAGAGAGGGAGGGAGAGAGCGAGGAGTTTTTGGTTAGGCAAAAGGAAAAGCAAGTGTGGCAGAGAGAAGGGGTGGGGGCTATTCCAGAACATTCCGAGCAGCTGAGGGGAAGGGAGAGGAGGAGAGGAAAAGGGGCTCACACACACACTCCGAGCCCAACCCAACTGCACACTCCACATGCCCCCCTGCCAAGAAAAACCACCCCCCCCCTCTGTGAGAGGACCTCCTCAGCACCCCGACCCTCCCGCCCCCCTTACCCAGTCCACCACAGCTCACAGGACCAAACACTTCACCCCGGCAACCATTGTCACTGGGGAGCAGCGATTCCATGAGGGCTTACAGACGCCCTTTGACCTCCAGCTGGCCGATGACCCCGGCGACCCCAACCTGAGTCAGGTCATCATAGACGGGAGCAACGTGGCCATGAGGTGAGAGAGAGAAAGAGGGAGGGAGGGAGGAAGGGAGAAGGAGAGAGAGAGAGAGGGAGGGAGGGAGGGAGGGAGAGGCAGGGAGGGACAAACGGAGAGGTAGAGAGGGAGGGAGGAAGGAGAGAGTGAGGCAGGGAGGGAGAAACAGGGAGAGGGAGAGAGAGAGGGAGGGAGGGAAAGAGGGAGGGAGGGGGATGAGAGAGTGAGTGGGAAGGAGAGAGGGAGGGAGGGAGAGGGAGACAAACGTTATGATTTTATTAAAGATGTGATTTCACTGACAGCATTGCCCTAGATCTCACCGTCAGTCACACTTACGTTTGTCTGACAACACATCAGGAATTAAGGCCATAAATGCATTTAAAGAAAACTTCCAGAGCACAATTTGTTTACTGTTCTTTCCCTCCTTCTCTTTCTCCCTCCCTCTCTCTCAGCCATGGTCTGGGTCTGTTCTTCTCCTGTCGTGGGATTGCTCTGGCTGTTCAGTACTTCTGGAACAGAGGTCACCGCAGGGTCACCACATTTGTCCCGCGATGGAGGCAGAGGAAGGACCCAAGGGTCAAAGGTCACAGTTCCAGATGTGTCCCCTTGTGCATCTCAATGAGGCAGCTGCACCTGGACTTTGCATTGCCACAGTAATCTGAGCAGCAGTATCACAGCTCTCCCTTCTCCCACCCTCTCTCTCTCTTTTTGCAGAGTATCAGTATCTATCACAGCTGCAGAATCTGGGTTGTCTCTCTTTCACTCCATCTCGAGAGGTTCCAGGGAAAATTATAAGCTCTTATGATGACAGGTTTGTCCTGCCTTTTTCTACACCCTATTACCCCTATAAACCCCGCCTTCCATACCCTATTCCCATATAAACCCCGCCTTCCATACCCTATTCCCATATAAACCCCACCTCCCAGACCATATTCCCATCTAAACCCCGCCTCCCACTTCCTATTCCCATCTAAACCCCGCCTCCCACTCCCTATTCCCATCTAAACCCCGCCTCCCACTCCCTATTCCCATCTAAACCCCGCCTCCCACTCCCTATTCCCATCTAAACCCCGCCTCCCACTCCCTATTCCCATCTAAACCCCGCCTCCCACTCCCTATTCCCATCTAAACCCCGCCTCCCACTCCCTATTCCCATCTAAACCCCGCCTCCCACTCCCTATTCCCATCTAAACCCCGCCTCCCACTCCCTATTCCCATCTAAACCCCGCCTTCTACTCCCTATTCCCATCTAAACCCCGCCTCCCACTCCCTATTACCCCCCTAAACCCTGTTTCCAACTCCCTGTTCTATATGTGAACCCCACCTCTGACACCCTGCTACCCTCTCATTATGATGATGATGATGATGATGATGGTCATCTCCAGATTCATGCTGCAGCTGGCTCAGGAGACAAACGGTGTGATTGTGACCAACGACAACCTGAGAGACCTTTTGGATGAATCTCCCGACTTTAACAGAATCATTAGAAACAGGTACAGAAAGCTGGCAGTTTAGAAGAGTGCATAGAATCTACAGGCTGTAACCATGGCAACATCTTGCAGGCTGTAGCCAACACAACAGCCTCCCTCTGTGGGCAGTAACCATGGTAACAGTGCCCTTTCCTGTCAGGCTGCTGCAGTACACGTTTGTTGGGGATCACTTCATGGTCCCCGACGATCCGCTGGGCCGAGCAGGACCCCACCTGAATGACTTCCTGCGCTCCAGACCGAGGTACACCCCTAAACGCACCTCTGCAGGTACACCCCTAAACGCACCTCTGCAGGTACACCCCTAAACGCACCTCTGCAGGTACACCCCTAAACGCACCTCTGCAGATACACCCCTAAATGCACCTCTGCAGATACACCCCTAAACGGACCTCTGTAGGTACACCCCTAAATGCTCCAGAGCCAGGTACACCCCTAAACGCACCTCTGCAGGTACACCCCTAAACGCTCCAGACCCAGGGACACCCCTAAACGCTTCTGTGCAGGTACAGCCCTAAACGCTACAGACCCAGGTACACCCCTAAACGCTTCTGCGCAGGTACACCCCTAAACACTCCAGACCCAGGTACACCCCTAAACGCTTCTGCGCAGGTACACCCCTAAATGCTTCTGCGCAGGTACACCCCTAAACGCTCCAGACCCTAAACATGCCTGCACAGCTACACCCCGAAACACACCTGTGCAGGTACACCCCTAAACACACCTGCATGGGTACACCCTGAAACACACCTGCACAGGTACACCCCTAACAACCCCCAAACACACACTCAACCCCTTCCTCTCCCTCTCCCTCTCTCTCTCTCTCTCTCTCTCTCTCAGATCGCCAGCCTCAGGCAGTCACACCGGTGCCGGTTTGGCCCCGCCCTTCTCCTCCACACCCCAGGTGTCTTACAGACATGCTCAGACAGAGGCGCTGCAGGACCACTCCCAGCCAGCAGGGGCAGCAGGGAGACAGAGGCAGGCTGCAGACCCCGCTGTGCTCAGAGAGCACCTCTTACAGAGGTTCCCTGGGCAGGACAGCCTGGTGACGCTGGCAATTCAGTGTAACCCTGACAACAATGACATCACCTCTCTCTCCCACATCATACAGAGCATGCAGAGAGAGAGAGCAGAAGACAGGTAGGGAGAGAAAGAGAGGGAGAAACAGAGAGAGAGAGGATGGAGGGAAGGATTGGCAGGAGGAGGTGGTTTGGGGCGCTGAGAAAAGAGAAGGGGGTCAATGCAGGAAAGAGCAGATGATGCAGATGATGAAGATGATGGAAAGAAAGCATTCACATTTTTAAACATTCCAGTTGGCCAATGAGAGAACAGCTGGGTGGGGTTATGCTTATTTATTATATTGATTCTCATGGGAGAATTACTGTTACCATTAATCAAATAGATGGCCCTCTCCTCAAAAAGATCTAGCTGCAGCCGATAGAAGCCCCCTTTTATGGAGAGACTGAGTGCGTTCCAAATGCTTATTTTTTTACTTTCTTTCTTCCTTGCCTTCTTTCCTACTATGGGAGGCCAAACGGGTCAAATATAAATAAATAAATAAATATGTGGAATTGACGTCTGGAATTGCGTGTTGTCTATGTGGGTGCATTCCAATGGCTTATTTTATTCATCCTTTGTCTCAGAGGTCCTTGGCAGACCTGGAAAAGTATCCACCTCTCCCCATCTGCCATGTCTGTAACTGATGTGGTTTCTAGCTGACGCTTGAAAGACCAGACGTTCCAGCTGACTTATAAACGTTTCCTCGATTCCTCAGTTCCCACGTCCTTCCCTTGCGTCCTTCCCTTGCGTTCTCTGGCGGGTGGAGCTCGGAGCAAGGAAAGGAAGCAAGGAGAAAAGATAAGCTAATGGAATGAGCCGATGTTGACAATGTGTGTTTCCAGATGTCAATTTCACGTATTTTTGACCCGTTTGGCCTTCCATGTTAGGAAAGGAAGAAAAATAAGCGGTTGGAACACATCTTTGCTGTTCCACACTGTGCAGGTGACTCTGAGTTCTGGTTCTTCTCCCAGACATAGGCGGAATGTCTCGTTTTGCTGGATTCATAAAGATCTTCACAATATTTTTTCTAGATGTTGCCATTTTTATTTGGAGTAGTTTTTGTTAGGAGATTTGTATAATTTTTTTCTATAACTGCCAGAAGGTATTTTGATCAACAGCCTTTTTAATTTGGGTTAGTTGATTCTGCATATATTGTGATTTTTTTCACACTGAGCTGTTTATCACATTGTTTTAGGGCTTGAAAGCATAAGTGGTGTCTCGGTCATCTGGGTGTTTATGATTTTTGTTTGACAGCTTTCTTAAGTTCTTTTTTGATGAAGCACATTCTCTGTCCAACTATCTTTTTTTTTTGCTTTGTACTTGGTTTTCTATTTCTTAAAATTTTCATTTCAGATTTCTTTTCCAATTGTACAAATATGTTATTCAAATCTCGTGTGGCCAAATGTATGCTTTTAAATTAAAATTGCGCGCATATTTCTTCAGAACATAATGCTGGATTATAATCATTAATACTCTGTTGGGTTGTTGCGACCGACGGCTAGCTTCCGGTAGCACGGCTACACACACATTATCCACTATCAGTACTCGCGGTCATACAGCGCGGGTGTAGCACTTGCGTCTGGGTCAAAGAGTGTGTGTGCGTGTGCGCGTGTGTGTGTGCGCGCGCGCGCGCGTGCGTGGACAGTGGCTGTGGGCTATTCAAATTTAATTTCATAATAGTTTCTTTACCGGTAATGGTGTGTTTGTTTTAGTTAGTGGGTGCACACATTACGGACTAATTTATCCATATTTTACACACATAACAACCGCATTGCAAACAAACCAGCAT
>NC_049207.1:690000-692500 GCF_013347855.1 Anguilla anguilla | reverse complement strand
TGTTCTTGTTTTAGTTACAACAAAAAAGTTTTTTATCATATAAAAGTTGGATAAGGTGCTTCTGTATGTAAGAGAGAGAGAGACTGAGGTCAGGGGGGGTGAGAGAACAGGGAGAGGGGAAGATTCATCAGTAAAACAGGAAGAGAGAGAGAGCAGAGAGAGGAAGTGTCTGTTCACTAACAGAAGTAATCCTGAGAGACTGGTATTGCAGTGAGGCAGCAGTGCTACCCACTGTGGTATGTGCATGTCAGACTCACACCCTGCTATGTGTGTCAGACAAAGGAAGAGAAATATTGAGAGGTCTACTCCTGAAACAGAAAAAACTGTGTAGTACAAATACCGTTTTTGTGTCTATGGTAAACAATTTAGTTATGAAATTACAAAACTTAGTTGTACAACTATTTTGTCTGTTGTCATTGTAATTTGTTTGTTGATAGGGAATGAAGGAAGAAAAGGAGAGGGATTGGTTGGGAGATAAAAGAGTTTCACTGATCCTGTGGTGAGTAAAGTCTTACTTTAAATACTTACCTATTCACATTTCCAGACATGAGACCATCTTTTTATAGTTATCAACAAATCTGTTGATATGACTGATTATTATTATTGTATAGATTGTCATTATTGCATTGGCTATATCCCTTTAAAAATGTAATATATTTTATAGCTGATGTGGAATGTTCAGTATTGATTGTGTTTCGTTTAGCGTGTGAGGCTACTCAGTGGTGTAATTCTAAGGCTCTGCGTATTGCTAAGTTATGGGAGCATGCTACCTTCATTAAAAACAATGGATGTGAAATATGTATTCTTAATCATTTACATGAATTTTATGGTGATAGTTCTAATGATGCCCAACGTGTATCATGCAATTAAACTGGTTTGTTAAATTTCTTTTTTTTTCAATATTTGTGTTTATTCTGACAGTCAGTGGGTTTAAAAGATGGGCTTTGACTTTTACTCATCAGCGCTGTTGGACTTAAGTTTCCCACAAAATCTGTTTTTGTGCCTAGGCACTCATTCTGTTAATATGTGAGAGTAAACTAGATGGAAAATTTAATTATTACAAAACGTTAAATAGCTGCTGTTTTATGCTAATTTAGAGATTATTCTGTTGCTGTCTCAACAGGAAACCCAACCTGGTGGAAACAAGAGGACTCCAGAAAAGATCACAGCTCTCTCTCTCTCTCCCACACACACACACACTCACACACACACACACACACACACAAACACACACATACGTCAAACTTTGCCACAACGACCAAAGATTCCATCAAATGGTGATGCCTTTTCTGGCAGCTAAAGCTGCCCTGACAGATCCATTAACCAAAATGGGACCCTGATGGATGTGGTGCTTTTTTGGTCCAGAAGGACACCGTACTAGAGAACTCTGTACAGCAAAAACACTGAAAGATGGAACTCACTTTTCAGGGCAACAATAATCAGAATCTTCACTCAGTGAAGTTGGCTTAGACTGTGTTAAACCATAAACAATATTTATGTTTTATATTTTATTACACCTTAGTGTAATAGGGGCTGAAGGTCAAGCTGGCAGACAGGCAGGAGTTGACACAGTAACCTGACGAGCGCTTTTCCAAAATGGACACTAGCCTGAAATGGCCCTATTTTAAAACCTCACACACAGGGAACATGAGAGACATGGAGCTTATTGAACTGGACATTCCGAGCCTCTCTACCAGCCCCAGCGCTGACATCACTGCCAGCCCCAGCGCTGACATCACTGCCAGCCCCAGCGCTGACATCACTACCAGCCCCAGCGCTGACATCACTACCAGCCCCAATGCTGACATCACTACCAGCCCCAGCGCTGACATCACTACCAGCCCCAGCGCTGATATCACTGCCAGCCCCAGCGCTGACATCACTACCAGCCCCAGCGCTGACATCACTACCAGCCCCAATGCTGACATCACTACCAGCCCCAGCGCTGACATCACTGCCAGCCCCAGCGTTGACATCACTACCAGCCTCAATGCTGACATCACTACCAGCCCCAATGCTGACCGCAGCCATGCTGAAATCCTTAACCATGCTGGCACCAGCACTGACACCTTTGGTGATAACGCAGGGCAGCCCCCTCTCCCCCCCGGCCCCTCTGCCCCTGCCCCCCCCTCCCCCGGTAGTGGGCGGAGCCTGCATATTGTTCTGCGGAGACTGAAGAGGGGGGGGCAGCAGTGCATGGAGGAAACGCCCAGCATGGTGTCCGGCCTCCTGCTCACCATGGGATTCTGCATCGCCATCATCATCATCTTCGCCAGCACCGGACGGGTAAGGGGTGGGTGGGGAATACAGAGATGGGGTAGGGGGCATATTTAGGGGACTGGAACAGGAGGAAACAGAGTTTTCTGGTATCGAGACGCTATGAATGGTATAAACACCTTTAATTTGTGATTTCAGCGCAGTGTCAGATCTACAGTACTCCAGCTGCTCCTGTTTAATGGCCAACAGCATTTCAGCACTATGTGAAACATCATTAGCTCTC
>NC_049207.1:620000-682500 GCF_013347855.1 Anguilla anguilla | reverse complement strand
CTCTGAACTCAGCCACGCCCACCACCCTGAGGCCACTCCCACCACCAGCCCTTTCTCCGAACTCAGCCACGCCCACCACCCTGAGGCCACTCCCACCACCAGCCCCTTCTCTGATTTCAGCCACGTCCACCACCCTGAGGCCGCTCCCACCACCAGCCCTTTCTCTGAACTCAGCCACACCCACCACCCTGAGGCCACTCCCACCACCAGCCCTTTCTCTGAACTCAGCCACACCCACCATCCTGAGGCCACTCCCACCACCAACCTTTTCTCTGAACTCAGCCACGCCCACCACCCTGAGGCCACTCCCACCACCAGCCCCTTCTCTGAACTCAGCCACGCCCACCACCCTGAGGCCACTCCCACCACAAGCCCTTTCTCCGAACTCAGCCACGCCCACCACCCTGAGGCCACTCCCACCACCAGCCCCTTCTCTGAACTCAGCCACGCCCACCATCCTGAGGCCACTTCCAGGGTCACACCTGATTCCCCGCCGGTCTCTACCAGGGCAGCTCACCTGTCGACAGTAAGCTACGCCCCCTCACCCTAGAGATGCATGTGAATGTGCATTTCTGCTTGTATGTCTGTGCACAAGTATGTGTGTGTTTGTTTTTTGTCATGTGTGTTTGTATGTTTGTGTGTGGGTATGGGTGTGTGTTTTTTTCTTGTGTGTGTGTGTTTGAATGCACACATTTCTGGTCTTAGAAGCGCATTGGGGTTACATGTTCTTACGCTTATTTTTTAGAGGAGACCGTCACCTCAGACAGAGCATAGAAGTCTAAACTGGTAAGTCAAGTTTATTTGTAAAACACATTTAAAATGACTGCCGTCAACTGCCACATCCTGCCCTGGCAGGTTCTGGTGTGTTGCTCAAGACCTTGATTAGCTGAGTCAGGTGTTCAAGTGCAAGACTAGAGCCAACCCTGTAGACACAATGGCCCTTTGTTCAGCAGACTGCACATTGATTTGCACTGCTATGACAAAAACTTCTTCAGGTGGTCCCGAAGTGTATGATTGGTTGTGCTCCTTTCACTGCTCTCCAGTGATTACTGCAGTTAGAGTGCCAGCAGTGACCTTGAGCAGAAGAACTGAAATGTAGGTCACATGTTTCCCCGGGTCACATGTCTGGGGAACAAACACACCTGAGCTTGTGTTTTTAATCATGTCTCCATCCCCTCCCACTGTCCCAGGAAACCATCTCCAGTGTTGGAAGCCCTAGATCCTCTGGGCCCTGAGTGAGTCTCTAAGTCTGTTTCCAGGGTGACAATGAATCTCTAAGTCTGTCTCCAAGGTGATAATTAACCTCTAAGTCTGTTTCCAAGGTGACAGGGAGTCTCCATGTCTGTTTCCAGTCTTATAGCGAGTCTCTAAGTCTGTTTCCAAGGTGATAATTAACCTCTAAGTCTGTTTCCAAGGTGACAGGGAGTCTCTATGTCTGTTTTCAGTCTGATAGTGAGTGTCTAAGTTTGTTTCCAAGGTGACAGTTAATCTCTAACTCTGTTTCCAAGGTGACAGGGAGTCTCTATATCTGTTTTCAGTCTGATAGTGAGTCTCTATGTCTGTTTTCAAGGTGACAGTGAATCTCTAAGTTTATTTCCAAGGTGACAGGGAGTTTCAAAGGCTGTTCCCAAGGTGATGCAGTCCCTGTCTCTGCTCTTCATAGGAAGGTGAACGCTGACACACCAAGGCTGAACTTCTTGACCCTCTTCTTCAATAAATTCTCCCTGGAGAAGAAGGTAGACGATTTCAGTGTATTCCAATGTACTGTCCACCCAGCCCAATCCCGTTTAAATCCAGTCATACTCTAGGTCTGAAACCACAGTTCCCCATCTGTCTAATCCAGTCTTTCAATACAGTCCCCCACAATATTGGGCGGTGTAATGTTGGGTTCATTGCAGTAATGTTGGGTTGTGTTGTATTTATGTTGGGTTGTGTTGTACTTATATTGGGTTGTGTTGCAGTAATGTTTGGTTGTGTTACAGTAATGTTGGTTTGGGTTGCAGTAATTTCAGGTTATGTTGCAGCAATGTTGGGTTGTGTTGCAGTAATGTTTGGATGTGTTACAGTGATGTTGGATTGAGTTACAGTAATTTTAGGTTGTGTTGCAGTAATGTTGGGTTGTGTGGCAGTAATGTTGTGTTGTGTTGCAGTAATGTTGGGTTATGTTGCAGTAATGTTGTGTTGTGCTACAGTAACGTTGTGTTGTGTTGTGGTAATGTTGGGTTATGTTGCAGTAATGCTGGGTTGTATTGCAGTAATGTTGTGTTGTGCTGCAGTAACGTTGTGTTGTGTTGTGGTAATGTTGGGTTATGTTGCAGTAATGCTGGGTTGTATTGCAGTAAGTTGGATTGTGTTGCAGTAATGTTGGGTTGTGTTACAGTAATTGTGGGTCATGTTGCAATAAATTAAGGTTGTATTATAGTAACGTTGGGTTGTGTGGCAGCAATGTTGTGTTGTGTTGCAGTAATGTTGAGTTGGGTTGCGATAATATTGGGTTGTGTTGCAGTAATGTTGGGTTGTGTTGCGGTAATGTTGGGTTGTGTTGCAGTAATGTTGGGTTGTGTTGCGGTAATGTTGGGTTGTGTTGCAGTAATGTTGGGTTGTGTTGCAGTAAGTTGGGTTGTGTTGCAGTAATGTTGGGTTGTGTTGCGGTAATGTTGGGTTGTGTTGCGGTAATGTGGGGTTGTGTTGCAGTATCGTTTCTCAGACCTGGAGGAGCTGCACCTGTCCATCAGCTGTCTTGCCCTCATCTTTACCTGTGTGTTCGTGGTCCACATGCTGGTCTCCCAAAAGTGAGTGCTGTTCCCCAATCCCAGGGCTCGGGCTCATTCCCGGAGAGGGGTAGGAAAGGAAGTGGGACAGTCACATGGACTCTGACCTGATGTGTTTAAGCAGTCACTGTAGAGACCCCCTCCCCCACTCCTCCCCTCTCTGCCCCTCTCCCCCACTCCTCCCCTCTCTGCCCCTCTCCCCCACTCCTCCCCTCTCTGCCCCTCTCCCCCACTCCTCCCCTCTCTGCCCCTCTCCTCCCTCCCCTCAGGAACGCTGCTCTGGGAATCTCATACGGTGTCACCTTCCCTGTTCTTGTGTTCCTGCTCTTTATCGTCTTCACTGGATACCTGCAGGTAACTCTGAGCTTTTGTGTGTGTGTGAGTGCATGTGGTGTAACTGTGTGAGCGTGTGTGTGTGTGTGTGTGTGTGTGTGTGTGTGTGTGTGTATGTGGTGTAACTGTGTGTGTGTGTGTGTGTGTATGTGTATGTGGTGTAACTGTGTGTGTGTGTATGTGGTGTAACTGTGTGTGTGTGTGTGTGGTGTAACAGTGTGTGTGTGTGTGTGTGTGTATGTAGTGTAACTGTGTGTGTAACTGTGTCTGTTGCAGCCGTGGCGCTCTAAGATGCCTCAGGGTGTGCAGTGTGTGACCTCGCTGTCACAGCTCGTCTCCACCAGGGCGGCGCTGCGACTCTTCCTGGTTTCCTTCTGTGTTCTGATCACTCTGCTCATGGCCATCCTTAACTTTGTGAGTTCCACCCTGAACACCGTAGGCCCTGAACACCATACACCCTGAACACCGTAGGCCCTTAACACCATACACCCTAAACACCTTACACCCTGAACACCATACACCCTGAACACCGTAGGCCCTTAACACCATATACCCTGAACACTGTACGCTCTGAACACCATACACCCTGAATGCCGTACACCCTTACCACCATACACCTTAAACACCATACACTCTAAATACCATACACCCGGAACACTATACACCCTGAACACTGTACAAGGTACAGTTAGACACTCAGACTGAGTTACAGTTAGACACACTCAGACTGACTGAGTTACAGTTAGACACACTCAGACTGACTGAGTTACAGTTAGACACTCAGACTGAGTTACAGTTAGACACACTCAGTCTAAGTTACAGTTAGACACTCAGACTGAGTTACAGTTAGACACTCAGACTGAGATACAGTTAGACACTCAGACTGAGTTACAGTTAGACACTCAGACTGAGTTACAGTTAGACACACGCCAGGTTTGGTAGTTTCGTGGTCTGTGGTAACCCCATTTACATTGACATGGGCCGGGCAGCACAGTAAGGGGTGTGTCAATAGAAGCATGTGGTGTTGTGCAAGTTTGGTGTTGAAAAATAACCAATCTGAATATTTTATTTAAGATCGGCTTTTTTAAATGCATGCTGTGTTCGTATATGCAATCCAATGATGGCTATTTTGGCAATGCATCTGCATGGAGTTAATAGTGTAAGCTACTTGAAAAATAGACACAGAGAAGGTGGGGGATCAACTCTACACTCATCAAATAGTGTAAGATACGCTTTTGTCAAAATCGTGGATACTTATTCCATAAATTGAGTCCAGAACACATTGGCAACTTGCTTTTAATTGTGTATTTGGCTGGACTAGGTCAATGAACAAACTTTTGGAATGAACTTTTGAAACGTTTCAGAGGTTTGTACAGGTCGGGTGGTTCAATAAAATACAGCTCTCAGAAAGTCAGTGTATTTATTTATTTATTTATTTATTTAGCAGGGACAGTGGGTAGCCACTTGGCTGTCACAGAATTAGCTATCAAGCTATATTTCACAAGCCAGCTTCATTTACAATTGCACCAAGGCCTGGAGTCGCAAAATTACAAAAAATGAGCTGGACACACCCTAATTCCCTGCTTCTTGCATTACTGCTAGCGTTTGACTGGAAAAATAGGGCACTCAAACTGAGTGAGACAAGGTAACATGCTGAGAAGTGACCTTTGACCTCTGTTCACCCAGTTCTTCCTCCCCGAGCCCAGTTGTTCCAGTTTCCCCCAGAATGCATCAGTGCTGGAGACCTTCAAACTCTACACTGTGCCAGTGAGTACCATGCATGATGGTGATGATGATGATGATGATGATGATGATGATGCTGACCTGGCTCTCTGTCTCTCTGTAGTATTACCTGTACACATGTTTGCTGGCCATGCTGGGGGTGGTGGTGTTTGTCAGAGTGTGCCAGGAGGTGAAGCTCTTCCTGGCCACACTGGCTGTGGTGGTCTACCTCGCTCTCTTCCTCCATGTCTATGCCCTGCGTTCTGAATGCTACATCCACCAGCTCTACAGCAATGGAAGCCAGTATGACATCACCTGTGTGTGTGTGTGTGTGTGCGTGTGTGCGTGTGTATATGTGTGTGTGTGTGTGTGTGTGTGTGCGTGTGTGCGTGTGTATATATGTGTGTGTGTGTGTGTGTGTGTATTTGATAGTGTATTTGAGTGCATTTGATAGTGTATTTGAGTGTATTTGCGAGCATTTCATAGTGTATTTGAGTGTATTTGGTTGTGTATTTGAGTGTATTTGATAGTGTATTTGAGTGTATTTGATTGTGTATTTGAGTGCATTTAATAGTGTATTTGAGTGTATTTGCGAGCATTTCATAGTGTATTTGAGTGTATTTGATTGTGCATTAGAGCGCATTTGATCGTGTATTTGAGTGTATTTGATTGTGCATTTGAGCGCATTTGATCGTGTATTTGAGTGTATTTGATTGTGCATTTGAGCGCATTTGATCGTGTATTTGAGCAGCTCTGTTTTCACTCAGGCCAGCTGTGCTGAAGGAGCCCAAGGTCATGGCTGGAATCTGGCTTTTCGTTTTCTACTTCACTATCCTCATACTGATCCGACAGGTAACCAATTACAACCCAGCACTATGTCTGAAACCAATCACAGCCCAGCAATGTATGAATATATCCAATCATACATATCTCAGCACTGTATGTGTGTGAGTGTGTACATGTGTGAGAGAGAGAGAGAGAGCATGTTAAACTTTGTTGCCTGTGTTCCAGGGTGAGGTGGCGTGCCGTGTGGAGTTCCTGTTGGGGCAGCGTTTTCAGAAGGAAAAGGAGACCATGGAGACCATCCAGAAGGCCAATGAGCTGCTGCTGCATAATGTCCTGCCCATGCATGTGGCAAAGGTCTTCATGGACAAGGCCCACTGCAACCAGGCAAGTACTGACCACAACCAGGCAAGTTCTGACTACAACTATGTAATACTGACCACAACCAGGCAAGTACAGGCCACACTGTTTGTTGTTGTAGTATTTGTACAGCCAATCTGTGTGTGTGTGTGTGTGTGTATGAGAGTCTGTGTATGTGTGTGTGTATGTGTGTGTGCGTGTGTGTGTGTGTGTGAGTGTGTGTGTGATGTTGTGTTGTGGGTTGTTGTAGGATTTGTACAGCCAGTCTGTGTGTGTGTGCGTGTGTGTGTGTGTGATGCTGTGTTGTGGGTTGTTGTAGGATTTGTACAGCCAGTCTGTGTGTGTGTATGTGTGTGCGTGTGTGCGTGTGTGTGTATGTGTATGTGTGTGTGTGTGTGGGTGTGTGTGTGAGTGTGTGTGTGATGTTGTGTTGTGGGTTGTTGTAGGATTTGTACAGCCAGTCTGTGTGTGTGTGCGTGTGTGTGTGTGTGATGCTGTGTTGTGGGTTGTTGTAGGATTTGTACAGCCAGTCTGTGTGTGTGTATGTGTGTGCGTGTGTGCGTGTGTGTGTATGTGTATGTGTGTGTGTGTGTGGGTGTGTGTGTGAGTGTGTGTGTGATGTTGTGTTGTGGGTTGTTGTAGGATTTGTACAGCCAGTCCTGTGAGTCAGTGTGCGTGATGTTCGCCTCGGTGCCGCAGTTCTATAAGGAGTTCTACACAGAGAGCAGTGTGAACCACAACGGGCTGGAGTGTCTCCGCGCTCTGAACGAGATGATCGCCGACTTTGATGAGGTAGCCTGCCATGTCCTCTCTCGCCAGCACTACCACACACACCCTCCACACACCCTCCACACTCCCTCTACACAGAGGAAATTAAGGTTTCTGTGAGGTTTGGGTGTAAGCAGTGTCTGTTCCTCTATCAGCTCCTGGCCGAACCCAAGTTCAGCAGTGTGGAGAAGATCAAGACGATTGGCAGCACATACATGGCAGCCACAGGCCTGACCAAGACTCACACAGAGGAGCGCCAGGTGACAGAGAAGCCTCCTAAGAAACAACAAAAACACAAATCTGCCCTGAAAGAGCCATTGTGTGTGAATCATGCTCTGAGAACATCCAAGCTCTGTTCAATTCAGATTACAATAAACCAATAAGAACTAATCTTTGTCTTCCCCAGCAGATGCCAATGAGCCATTATGACTTTACACAATGTACTGTGTGTTTGTGTGTGTGTCCTGCAGGACTCTAGAATGACATATAGTCATGTGCATACTATGGTGGACTTTGCATTGGCTCTGATGGGCAAATTAGAAAACTTCAACACACACTCCTTCAACAACTTCAAACTGAGGATCGGTATGTACACATGCTTTTTCAGTCTCACAATGAAAACGCTGCTGCACACACACATGCATAAGGATACTGAAGTCCTTGGGGTACTAAAGTACATAAGGGTACTGAAGTGCATAAGGGCATTAAAGTGCATAAGGGCACTAAAGTGCATAAGAGTACTGAAGTGCATAAGGGTACTAAAGTGCATAAGAGCACTGAAGTGCATAAGGGTACTAAAGTACATAAGGGTACTGTAGTACATGAGAGTACTGAAGTCCTTAAGGGTACTAAAATGCATAAGGTTTCTGAAGTGCATAAGGGTACTAAAGTACATAAGGGTACTGTAGTACATAAGAGTACTGAAGTCCTTAAGGGTACTAAAGTACACAAGGGTACTGAAGTGCATAAGGGTACTAATAATTGTCACTGCCTAACTGAACTGTGTTCTTGGCTATGAATAACTGCATGAAATGAGTATTGTACCTTATCGAGCCTGTGTTTTGTAGTTGTTCCAATGACCATGATATGCCCTTTTGTACGTCGCTTTGGATAAAAGCGTCTGCTAAATAAAGGTAATGTAATATAATGTGTAGGTACAAAGAAGCTCAGTGTATTTGCTGTTTCTGAACCTGGATTTTCTGGCTTGAGTCTGCTCCCTGGAAGTAGAGGAGAGGAGACACTACACACCCTTGGGGGGCTCCAGTGCTTAAAGTCATAGGCTTGGGTAATCTGTTGCAAATTGTAATGGCCTGTGTTCCACATTGCAAAAAATCATGAACTCAGAGACACAAAGACTGTTTGACTCCAAGTTGTGATAACTTGTCATATAGCTTTTGTAAAATGAAATTAAAGGACCAACAAGTGATTTGATACCCCACCTAGTGTCCAAATGAGAGAACTGCAATCCCAACTGAAAGCATGACATCACCTGGCTAGTTGCTTTTGATCAAAACTCCGCCTTACCAGTGGTTGCCAGGTTCTCCCATAACCTGCATTGTTGTGCAAGGCGGTGGTGCAGTGCTGAACATGGTGTGACAGATAGATGGCTATCTATCTGTCTAGGGTTGGTGGGGCTTAGGGTTGGGCCTAAGTTAGTGCTGGTTGGCCTTAGGGTTGGGCCTAAGTTAGTGCTGGTTGGGCTTAGGGTTGGGCCTAAGTTAGTGCTGGTTGGGCTTAGGGTTGGGCGTAAGTTAGTGAAGGTTGGGCTTAGGGTTGGGCCTAATGTTTCCATGACAGGCCAGGACAAGGCAGCAGGTCAATACTCATTCAAGCACCCTGGGGTTCTTAGGTACAAGGATTGTCACAGCGGGTGTAGAACAGGCTGGTGCCTTACACAGGTGAAGTGAAAGGTACAGCCAGTTAAAAATGACTGTAACAGGGCCGGCTGTTTCTCCAGCTATCTGACTGCCTCATGCTCCTGTGTGACAGCGGGAGGGGTCAGGGGTCAATGGGTGGGGTCAGGGGTCAGCCACTGCTGTCACTACCTGTTGCCTAGGTGATGATACTGCGTGTCCAACTGACAACAGAGGTCAGGGTGTCAGGGAGCTTTGGGTTGTCGCTGAGTGCTGGGAGCTCGGGGTTAGTCCTCTGTGATTGGATACAGTCCTGGCCACACCCCCCGTGTGTGATTGGCTGGAACCCTTTTCCCGGGGTGAGCCTGTTTCACTGAGCGGGCCAGAGGAGAACCCCCCCCACACCCCCCACAGCCATGATCACATGATCTATAATGCTCATATCTGTCTGTACATGTACTGATGAAAATAAAGATCTCAGAAGTGCCGTATTCCTGTAACTTAACCACTCTGATTGGGGCAGGACTGAACCAGGGACCGGTGATCGCAGGGGTGATTGGGGCTCATAAACCCCAGTATGATATCTGGGGGAACACTGTCAACGTTGCCAGCAGGATGGATAGCACGGGGGTCCTGGACAAGATTCAGGTCAGAGAGGGAGGATGGTAGATGCTGTATGTAATTATGTGGTATATGCTTTATGTAATTATGTGATATATGCATAATGTAATGATGTGGTATATGTATAATGTAATTATGTGGTATATGTATAATGTAATTATGTGGTATTTGCATAATGTCATTATGTCGTATATGATTTATGTAATTATGTGGTATATGCATAATATAATTTTGTGGTATATGTTTTATGTAATTATATGGTTTGGCAGGTGACGGAGGAGATGGCTCAGGTGGTGCAGTCGCTAGGATACAGTGTGACTCTGCGGGGAGTCATCAACGTCAAGGGCAAGGGAGAGCTGACCACTTACTTTATCAACACTGACCACCACTGACCGCTACTGAATGCTACTGACCACTACTGACCGCTTCTGACCACTACTGACCATCACTGACCGCTACTGACCACTGCTGACCACCACTGACCGCTACTGATGGGTACTGACCACCACTGACCATCACTGACTGCTACTGACCACCACTGACCATCACGGACTGCTACTGACCACCACTGACCATCACTAACCACTACTGACTATCACTAACCACCACTGACCATCATGGACCGCTACTGACCACCACTGACCATCACTGACCACTACCGACCACTACTGACCGCTACTGACGGCTACTGACCACCACTGACCATCACTGACCGCTACTGACCACCACTGACCATCACTGACCACTACTGACCATCACTAACCACCACTGACCAACATGGACCGCTACTGACCACCACTGACCACTACTGACCACCACTGACCACGACTGAGCACTGACCTCCACTGACCTGACTACTGACTACTACTGCACTTACTCTCTGCATATCGCAGCACTGACTTCCTCAGTACTGACCACTGATTAAATCCTTTTTCCATCATTGATGGACAACCCTGCAGTGCTGATCTGCGCCACCACTGGCCCACTCGCTAACAGAGCGTCCAGCACTGATCCACTCGCTAACAGAGCGTCAGCACTGATCCACTCGCTAACAGAGCGTCAGCACTGACCCACTCGCTAACAGAGCATCAACACTGACCCACTCGCTAACAGAGCGTCAGCACTGACCTACTCGCTAACAGAGCGTCAGCACTGACCTACTCGCTAACAGAGCATCAACACTGACCCACATGCTAACAGAGCATCAACACTGACCCACTCGCTAACAGAGTGTCAGCACTGATCCACATGCTAACAGAGCGTCAGCACTGATCCGCTCGCTAACAGAGCATCAACACTGATCTACTCGCTAACAGAGCATCAACACTGACCCACTCGCTAACAGAGTGTCAGCACTGATCCACATGCTAACAGAGCGTCAGCACTGATCCGCTCGCTAACAGAGCATCAACACTGATCTACTCGCTAACAGAGCATCAACACTGACCCACATGCTAACAGAGCATCAACACTGACCCACTCGCTAACAGAGCATCAGCACTGACCTACTCGCTAACAGAGCATCAACACTGACCCACTCGCTAACAGAGCATCAACACTGACCCACTCGCTAACAGAGCATCAGCACTGACCCACTCGCTAACAGAGCATCAACACTGACCCACTCGCTAACAGAGCATCAACACTGACCCACTCGCTAACAGAGTGTCAGCACTGACCCACTCGCTAACAGAGCATCAACACTGACCCACTCGCTAACAGACTGTCAGCACTGACCCACATGCTAACAGAGCGTCAGCACTGATCCACATGCTAACAGAGCATCAACACTGATCCACTCGCTAACAGAGCATCAACACTGATCCACTCGCTAACAGAGCATCAACACTGATCCACTCGCTAACAGAGCATCAACACTGATCCACATGCTAACAGTGTCAGCACTGATCCACATGCTAACAGAGCATCAACACTGACCCACTCGCTAACAGAGCATCAGCACTGACCCACTCGCTAACAGGGTGTCAGCACTGATCCACATGCTAACAGAGCATCAGCACTGATCCACATGCTAACAGAGCATCAACACTGACCCACATGCTAACAGAGCGTCAGCACTGATCCACTGAAATGTATATTTAGAATGACAGGAAAGAGTTTTTGTTTCAGCTCGATGAAATACTTGAACTTCATAATTATCGCTCTTAACATGAGGTTAAACACTCTTGGTAAAATTATTTAAATATGAAGGATCATTTAAAACACTGCCTACTGTATGTGAATGCTAAATATGAATTTATTTAATTTGTATTTTTATTACAAAACATTAAATATTTAATTTCATATAAAATTGTTGTCTGTAATTTGTGATGTTTCAGATTTCATGTTGTGATTCGGGCCATCAGTTTGCCTCCACCATGTGACCTGCAGGGATTTAAACTTGTATTTCAATATTTATCCTCTAGAGGTCGCCATAGACACTTCAACAGCATAGTCAAGTATCACAGTTTCTGATTTAATTATATTTATATTACAGGCATTTGGCAGACGCTCTTATCCAGAGCGACGTACAACAAAGTGTATAACCGTAACCAGGGACAAATGTGTTGAAAACCCTAGAGGGAAGTACAGTTCCAAGTGCAGGGAGCGACCGCGTAGTTTAACTTGGACTCTTTAGGTTAATCTGTTGAACACAAACAAAAGCAGCAACAAAGCAGTCTATGCAAATAATACAAGCAATAATTGAACAAGTACGAATGAGTGCAATAACTAAAATAAACTAAAATAAACAGCTTACCTAGCTACATACCTAAGCTTACATAGCCAATTAGAAATTGAGACATTTATTTTTAAAAACAAATAGTTGATCTAATATAGGGAGAGTCCGAATGTTAAGCGGACATGGGTTTAAGTTTAGGCAAAATTAAAATTACTAAGAATTTTTTTCTACAGACAGTATGTATATAACCAATTGTAACAATAATCTGCAATAAATAAAACCAAATAAGTTACATAGTCCTGAATATATTAAAAGCTATTTTGGCTGACGAATGTGGAAAGCATTCTGACAGTTACAGAGAGAATAACTCTTGTTTCGTCGATTTGTTATTGATAATAAATTGGCATGTGTCGGGTTTTAATTCAGGGTGCTTGCGCATACACAGGTCCAGGGTCAGACAGTAGAAGTCCTGCCGTGCATTTCTTCTGCCCACCAGCTAAATCAATTGATTTCGCTAATTACGTCCACCTCCTGGCCAGGCGATTGGGATAAGATCCTGGGTAGGACCATAACTTTTTAAACCGGTATTTCCCAACTCTGCATGCTCACGTAGGCTTCAGTATGTGCCTGTTTCCTGAAACGGAGTTTCCACGATCGGGTGTTCAGAAACGCTGGAATTTCCCTCACTGCGAAGCCACACCCATAACCAGCTCCCATTGGGCTAAGTTAAGACCAGCTAAACTTTCCCTGCACGACATTTGTCCCCGCCCATGTCCATCACAGAGCTTCCTGCTTCTTAATACGAGTGAATTTGTTTTGCGTGCGTTCGAAGTGTATAAACTGCAAGATGGCCATATAAAAGTAAGTGACTTCAACTTTATAATTAACCGAATTTATTATGTAATTAGTCTCGATTATACCGTATACAGTTGCAACACTTGAATGATTCATTTTTCAGCAAATTAAGCGTAACAATGCGGTTGAACATTTCGCTATCAGCATGTAGCCAGCTACCTAAATGAGTTAGCTGACTTTGTAGCTGTTGATAACCTTATTAAGAGTACCTCTGAAGTATCATGCGTATTTTATAAGTCTCAGTGTAGCTAGTTTATTTATCGGTATCGATAGCTTGATATTCACCTATCAAACTGATTGTAGCGATGTACTGAAACTCCCACGGCAGTATATTGGATATAGAACCCTTACTTCTGCCCATTAGAGATTAGACTTTCTTTGTAGTTGGCGCAGTACTATTTGTTAGCGCTACTGGCCGGAACGTTATCTGGGTTGACTCACTTACAAGCAGGTAACACAAACCCACCTCGTTCAGTTTGATGGTCTATCTGTCACTGCAACATCTGAACCATTCCCAGGTATTTCAGTGGGACGGGCTTGGTGATGGGCAGGGCCTCTGACCAGCAGTAGCAGTGTACTTTGTACCGGGAGATCACGGTAATGTACTGACCACAAACAAACTTACGCATTCAGTTTGAAACTTAAGCCTGGCACAGTCACTCAGACTAACACACTTAGACCTTGAATCATGTCTGGAGCTGCTGATCGCACCAGGAGGCCACGTCCCCAAAAGATGTACATGGTGGAGTCTGAACATAGGGTACAGGACCAGCTGGAAGGCACCATCCGGCTGGCACGGGGGAGTCTGTGTGTGATGCAGGAGGGCGGAGCCAGGAGGAGCAGGAAGGGGGACCAGTTGTGGGTGAAGGTAAGGAGGGGCTTTCCTCATTTCAGCTGTCAGGCTGTCAGTCAGTTAGGTGAAAAGGTAACCTCTTCCAAAAGAAGTCATTTGCTACTTCATGTAACAGAGAAAGAAAACATTAGATCTGTCTGAGGGCTAATTTCATTAGAAGTTTAGATAAAATATCTAATATAAATGTCTGTTATGGAAGTAATGTAGGATCAGTTTGTATTCAGAAGTTAAATCATCAGCACACAGTTGCCAGGGTGTAGAGTTTGAAGATTGATTGTAGTCTGTGGGGCCCTTGGCGCGATGATGAAAGTGGGCCCCACAATAATAAATAATAAAAATGATAAATAGAAAAACAGCACAGGGGGGCCCCTTAACCACACCATAGCCCTAGGCGGTCGCCTTTACGCTCTGATTGGACGGACCGGGTTAGGGTCATTCTCTCCCTCTCTCCCCCTCTCTCTCTCCATCTCTCTCTCTCTCTCTCCCTCTTTCTCCCCCTCCCTCCCTCTCTCTCTCCCTCTTTCTCCCCTCTCTCTCTCCCCCCCTCCCTCTTTCTCCCCCTCTCTCTCTCTCTCTCCCTCTTTCTCCCCCTCCCCCCCCTCACTCTCTCGCTCTCTCTCTCTCTCTCTCTCTCTCACTCCCTCGCTCTCTCTCTCTCTCTCTCTCTCTCTCTCTCCCCCCCCTCCCTCTCGCTCCCTCTCTCTCTCCCAGGTGCTGGACTCTGGCTCGTTGGTGAAGCTGGACAGGCAGGTGTTGCTGGAGGTGCCCGCTGACCTTGCGGGCCTGCTGGAGCCCGTGTCAGACCCAGAGGCCCGTTTCCAGCTGTTCGTCAGACCCCAGCAGCTGCAGCGATTCGCTGCCCTGCCTCTGGGGGCGGAGCTGTGTGTAAAGATGGGCCAATCGGGGGAGCTGGCGCCGGCGGTTCTGCGGTACCAGGGGACGCTGGCCACCGGCAGCACTGCCGTGTATTTCGGGGTCCAGTTGAAGGTGAGCTCCACATAGCCTGGTTTGTTCTTTGGTTTTTTGCTGACTCTTATTTGGTGAGAGTTCTTATTTTATTTTCTGTTCATGTTTTCAGTTTTTTGATTTCAAGCTTTTGTTAAGGCGGTGGACTGGATACAGATGTTGAGACTGGATACAGGTGTTGAGACCTGTTTGCCTGATTTATGCCGGATGATGAATTATTACTCTCTCTCTCAGTTTCATTCCTTTTGCGCTCTCTCTCTCCCATCACTCTCTCCTTCTTTCTTCCTGTCTCTGGACCTACTTCATTTTATTTAAAATGTATGTGCTTTACTGGATTTGGATGTAACTAGCATATAATGGCAAGACGCAAATGCATGAAATGATTGAGTGACCGCCATATTGGGGTAATGCAGTACTGTAGTAATGAGTTAATGTGGTAATGGGGTAATGCGGTAATGCAGTAATGGGGTAATGCAGTAGTGTAGTGATGCGGTAATGGGATAATGCAGTAATGTGATAATGTGGTAGTGCAGTAATGAGTTAATGTGGCAATGGGGTAATGCAGCAATGGGGTAATGCAGTAATGTGTTAATGGGGTAATGCAGTAATGCGGTAGTGCAGTAATGCAGTAATGCGGTAATGCGGTAATGGGGTAGTGCAGTAGTGTAGTAATGCGGTAATGCAGTAATGTAGTAATGCGGTAATTGGATAATGGGGTAATGCTGTAATGGCTCTGTTCCCCTCATAGGGCTGGGCTGCTGGGCGGGGGAACAGTAATGGCTCCTATAAGGGTCACCAGCTGTTCCACTGCCCAGAGGCGTGTGCTGTGTTCGTAGCGGCTAGTCGCCTCGTGCTGCGGTCGCCATCCCACGCCAGCAACATAGGAAGAGAGGCAGGGGGTAACCATGGAAACGGCCAGAGTCCCATTCTGCCCCGAACTGCAGACTCCGCCCCCAGCCCCACCCCTGTGCTGCAGGTAGGCCAGAGTGTGTGTTTGGGGGAGGTGTCAGAGGCTTAGCCCCGCCCCTGTGCTACAGGTGGGCCAGAGTGTGTGTTTGGGGGAGGGGTCGGAGCCCCTGGCTGCCTAATGTAACTAGCTAAAAGTAATGTTACTTACAGGTTCAACAGAAAACTCTGCTTCGCTTTTCATCCCCACACTTCAGCTGATGCCACTGAGGAAAACCAATTCCAAGGCTGTCTCTAGGTTTTGAATGAGGCCTGTCAGCTTGAATTTTTGCTTTGCTGTAACTTTTCTTCTTAGCATCAGCCATTGCGGAAGCATATTAGCGGCAAACACTTCGTTGGAGACTGATCCCAAACCACAGGCTCTGTACCCACGCCCAGAAACGTCCCAAACACAGTTTAGAATAACAAATACAGGGAAAAGGTGCATGATTTATTTTACAGTATTTTCGGGTGAAAACTCCTGCATAGTGTGCCTTTGACTCTGCTCTCTCCTGTGCAGGACGGGTCAGTGGGGTCCTGCGATGGCTGGTTTAAGGAGCAGAAGCCGGGCCCAGGGCCCTCATCTCAACCTGCCCCCCTGTCCCCTGCCTCCAAGGTATCTCCAGGTACAGACACACCTGCTCAAACCTCGCTCTTCAGGTAGACACACTTGCTGAAACGCCGCTCCCTACCTGTGGAAGCCCTGCTTGTGTAGAACAGAAAGGCTGAGTACCATTCTGCTTACGCACTGCATTACCTGCTGGGTTCCCAGGGCTTCCCTGGGCAGCCTTACTGAGCACCCTGTGGTTGGCTGCTGTGTCAGGCAGGGCCAATAGGCACACAGCCTCACACTGAGCTCCCTGTGGTTGGCTGCTCTGTAAGGCAGGGCCAATAGGCACACAGCCTCACACTGAGCTCCCTGTGGTTGGCTGCTGTGTCAGGCAGGGCCAGTGAACACACAGTCTCACACTGAGCACCCTGTGGTTGGCTGCTGTGTCAGGCAGGGCCAATAGGCACACAGCCTCACACTGAGCACCCTGTGGTTGGCTGCTCTGTAAGGCAGGGCCAATAGGCACACAGCCTCACACTGAGCTCCCTGTGATTGGCTGCTGTGTCAGGCAGGGCCAGTGAACACACAGTCTCACACTGAGCTCCCTGTGATTGGCTGCTGTGTCAGGCAGGGCCAATAGGCGCACAGCCTCACACTGAGCTCCCTGTGATTGGCTGCTGTGTCAGGCAGGGCCAATAGGCGCACAGCCTCACACTGAGCTCCCTGTGATTGGCTGCTGTGTCAGGCAGGGCCAATAGGCACACAGCCTAACACTGAGCTCCCTGTGATTGGCTGCTGTGTCAGACAGGGCCAATAGGCACACAGCCTCACACTGAGCTCCCTGTGATTGGCTGCTGTGTCAGGCAGGGCCAATAGGCGCACAGCCTCACACTGAGCTCCCTGTGATTGGCTGCTGTGTCAGGCAGGGCCAATAGGCACACAGCCTAACACTGAGCTCCCTGTGATTGGCTGCTGTGTCAGACAGGGCCAATAGGCACACAGCCTCACACTGAGCTCCCTGTGATTGGCTGCTGTGTCAGGCAGGGCCAATAGGCGCACACTGAGCTCCCTGTGATTGGCTGCTGTGTCAGGCAGGGCCAATAGGCGCACAGCCTCACACTGAGCTCCCTGTGATTGGCTGCTGTGTCAGGCTTACCTCGTGTTCCCCCCTCTCTTGCAGAACAAAGACCTCCGAACCACCGACTCAATATTAACCCTTCCCACAATTCTTCACCTCCACTGGTCAGCATGCCCCAGGCCCCGCCCTCCCCTACCACTACCAACCAATCCCGACGCTCACATCGTCCGCCACCTCCTGTGTCTCCCTCTAAGACCGGGCTGGAAGTGGGCGGTGACTGTGCAGAGGAGGCGGTGCTTGAGATGGAATTGGAGGTGGGATCAATGGTGGAGGTGAAGGACCCGCCCCTGTACGGGGTGATCCGCTGGATTGGCCAAATCAACGGCATCCCTGAGCATGTGGCAGGACTGGAGCTGGTAGGTCTGTGTGTGTGTGTGTGTGTCTGTCTGTCTGTCTGCATGTGTGTCAGAAATGGTGTGATGTACTTACCTACACAAACTACACACACACACAAACACGCACATACACTCACGCACACACACACAAACACACACACAAACACAGACACACACGCACATACACACACACACACACACACAAACACGCACATACACACACACACACACACACTCAGGCTGTTTTTATGTGCACAGGACCAGGAGCTGGCTGCAGCTACAGATGGCAGTTACCGTGGAGAACGTTACTTCCGTTGCCCTGCCAACAAGGGGCTTTTCGTCAAACTGCGGAACTGTAGAAGGGACTCCCGCTTCCCTGCCCCCGAGACACCAGCCAATCAGGTGGAGCGCTGCAACTCCATAGGTGAGTGGAGCTTGTTTTTTCTTGCAGATGTCTTGAGTACAGCACGACAGGCACCTGTGTCTTCCTGTGCATTCTGTTTGTTTAATGTGCTGTGGTACAGCTGGTGCTGTAAGACATGTACGAGGTGATGCAGGTGTTTGGTAATGAAGGTGTAGAACAGCTGTACTGCTGGTGTTTGGTAATGCAGGTGTAGTGCAGGTGTTTGATAATGCAGGTATTGTAATGCAAGTGTTTGGTGACACAGGTATTGTAACACAGGTGTTTGGTGACGCAGGTGTAGCGCAGGTGTTAGGTGACGCAGGTGTAGCGCAGGTATTGTAGTGCAGCTGTAGCGCAGGTGTTGTAACGCAGGGGTTGTGTGTGTTGGCAGCGTTTGCGGAGTGGGTGAGTGAGCGGGTGGAGGAGCACACCCCGCCCTTATTTGGGGACGAGGCGAGCGAGCGCTACAGCGGGAGGAAGCGAGGGATTCAAGGTCACCTCAACTCCTGCTACCTGGACGCCTCCCTGTTCAGGTGCCCCTCCTCCTCTGCCCTCATTCCCTTCCCTTATGTCCATTCTGCGTCCCCTCCTCGCGTCCTGTCCTGCTCCTTCCCCTCCTCGCGTCCTGCCCTGCTCCTTCCCCTCCTCGCGTCCTGTCCTGCTCCTTCCCCTCCTCGCGTCCTGTCCTGCTCCTTCCCCTCCTCGCGTCCTGTCCTGCTCCTTCCCCTCCTCGCGTCCTGTCCTGCTCCTTCCCCTCCTCGCGTCCTGTCCTGCTCCTTCCCCTCCTCGCGTCCTGTCCTGCTCCTTCCCCTCCTCGCGTCCTGTCCTGCTCCTTCCCCTCCTCGCGTCCTGTCCTGCTCCTTCGCTCCGCCCAGTGAGACACGAGGACGGAGGAATCAAGGCAGCCTGTACTGGGCAAATGGAACCTCTCTCTCCTCTCTCCCTCTCTCCCCCTCCCTCTGTCCTCCCCTCTCCTCTCTCAGATTTCAAATTCAAAATGCTTTATTGGCTGACAAGATATATTGCCAAAGCAAGAACATATACAAAGGAATGAACGTATACAAAGGAACACATAAACATAAATCCAAACAAATGATGTACAAATATAGGCCTATCCTAATATGCTCACTGGTTGTCCCTCTGTGGGTGGCAAGCTGTTACGTAGCTTGCGGCTAGTCCAGGTCATTTTCTGTGTTCCCTTATTAAATAGGGTAGCTTTTGGTGGTGTCATTTAAAGTTTCAAATTGTGGGCATATTTTTATGAATTTGGGGTAGAAATTCTCCCTCACAACATGTGGAACTTAGCAGCTTCGTCTCCACCGCTCCCTAACTGCAGTGGGAGCACAGTCTGTCCTCTCTGGGCAGCCAGGTCTGCCTGTGTCGGCCTTTTTCGATGGCCAGGCTGTGCTCACTGAGTCTGTACATTGTCAAGGTTTTTCTCTGCTTGCTATCTGTCACCATGGTCAGGTAGTCAGCCATGGTGTAGAGTCTGTTTAGGGCCAAATAGCAATTAAGTTTATTTTGGATTCTTGTAATTTCTTTCCAATAAGCCAAATATTTTTATGTTCATTTCATTATAATTGTGTTTGGTCGAATTCTCTGAGCTAGGAGGATGTCACTGTCCTGCGACTGTTTATTATTAGTTGTGTTAGTATTTACTTCAGTGAGTCCCAGGACCAGTTGACTAAGGGTCTCTCTCTCTCCCTCTCTCCCTCTCAGTGCGTTCTCCTGCTGTAGTTCTCTGGATTGGGTGCTGTTTTGCCCCTCTCGGCCACAGGATGGCCCGAACCGCAGCCGTACCCAGGACCTGCTCCGATGCGACATCGTCAACCCACTGCGCAGGTGAGTCTGCCTCTGCGCAGGTGAGTCGGTGAGTCTGTGCCTCCGCGCAGGTGAGTCTGTGCCTCCGCGCAGGTGAGTCTGTGCCTCTGTGCAGGTGAGTCTGTGCCTCTGTGCAGGTGAGTCTGGTTTTGTGTGTGTTTACAGGTATGTGTGTCTACAGGTATGGGTATGTGTGTGTTTACAGGTATGGGTATGTGTGTGTTTACAGGTATGGGTATGTGTGTGTCTACAGGTATGGGTATGTGTGTGTTTACAGGTATGTGTGTTTACAGGTATGGGTATGTGTGTGTTTACAAGTATGTGTGTTTACAGGTATGGGTATGTGTGTGTTCACAGGTATGTGTATGTGTGTGTCTACGTGCATGTATGTGTGTGTTTACAGGTATGGGTATGTGTGTGTTTGCAAGTATGTGTATGTGTGTGTTTACAGGTATGGGTACGTGTGTGTTTGCAGGTATGTGTATGTGTGTTTACAGGTATGTGTATGTGTGTGTTTACAGGTATGTGTGTGTTTACAGGTATGTGTATGTGTGTTTACAGGTATGTGTACGTGTGTGTTTACAGGTATGGGTACGTGTGTGTTTACAGGTATGGGTACGTGTGTGTTTACAGGTATGGGTACGTGTGTGTTTGCAGGTATGGGTACGTGTGTTTACAGGTATGTGTATGTGTGTGTTTACAGGTATGGGTATGGGTATGTGTGTGTTTACAGGTATGGGTATGTGTGTTTACAGGTATGGGTATGTGTGTGTCTACAGGTATGGGTATGTGTGTGTTTACAGGTATGGGTATGTGTGTTTACAGGTATGTGTATGTGTGTGTTTACAGGTATGGGTATGTGTGTGTTTACAGGTATGGGTATGTGTGTGTTTACAGGTATGGGTATGTGTGTGTTTACAGGTATGGGTATGTGTGTGCCAGTAAGACAATGGCTCTACGGAAACTTCTGGAAGCAGAGAGCCGTGACACTGGATTCACCTACCAGGAGAAAGGTCAGTGTGTCTCCTCCCCACCCTGTCTGTACCCACCTCTCCTCCCCACCCTGTCTGTACCCACCTCTCCTCCCCACCCTGCCTGTGCCCACCGCTCCTCCCCACCCTGTCTGTACCCACTGCTCCTCCCCACCCTGTCTGTACCCACCTCTCCTCCCCACCCTGTCTGTACCCACCGCTCCTCCCCACCCTGTCTGTACCCATCTCTCCTCCCCACCCTGTCTGTACCCACCTCTCCTCCCCACCCTGTCTGTACCCACCTCTCCTCCCCACCCTGTCTGTGCCCACTGCTCCTCCCCACCCTGTCTGTACCCACCGCTCCTCCCCACCCTGTCTGTACCCATCTCTCCTCCCCACCCTGTCTGTACCCACCTCTCCTCCCCACCCTGTCTGTGCCCACGGCTCCTCCCCACCCTGTCTGTACCCACCTGTCCTCTAGATTGGAGGGTGATTTGTGTTTACGGTCGGAGGCCATGCCTACCTGCCCAGGTGTGAAGAGTGTTTCCAGAACATTCCTACTCTGCCTCGGAATATGGCAGGGAATCTGGAGGCGAATGCACGTTCCGAACAAGTTTTTATTTTTATGTTTTAGTTTTACAGAAAGGTATTTTGTTGAATGTAGTTGTTCTGGGTGTGAAGATGCCCCCTCTACCCCCCCTTTCAGACCCAGAGGAATTCCTCAATAACCTGTTCCAGCTGCTCAGAGTGGAGCCACTTCTGAAGATAAGGTGACGTACCTCTTAATGGTAGTGTTAGCATTAGCATTAGTGTTGGTGTTAGCATTAATGGTAGTGTTAGCATTCGTGTTGGTGTCAGTGTTAATGGTAGTGTTAAAATCGCCATTAGCGTTGGTGTAGGTCTTTATGTTATTGTTTATGGTCCAAAGGTCAGGCAGTCTCCAGACTCAGGAATGTCACCTGTACCAGCTGTTCCCTCCCTCAGCCCCACCCTCCTCCCCAAGCCCCTCCCCCCGGGGTGCCTGCCTCAGAGTCTCCACAGTGCAGGCCCTGCTGGAAACCTCTTTCCACCACGCTGGGCTAAAGTTTGCAGAGGTAACCATGGTGACACAATCACACGACTGCACAGTTACACAACCACACAACTACACAGTCCCACTACTTCCTGTGTCTGTGTGACTTACTGTGAGCTGTTTCCTGTGTCTGTGTGAGTGACTGTGAGCTGTTTCCTGTGTTGTGTGAGTGACTGTGAGCTGTTTCCTGTGTTTGTGTGAGTGACTGTGAGCTGTTTCCTGTGTCTGTGTGAGTGACTGTGAGCTGTTTCCTGTGTCTGTGTGAGTGACTGTGAGCTGTTTCCTGTGTCTGTGTGACTTACTGTGAGCTGTTTCCTGTGTCTGTGTGAGTGACTGTGAGCTGTTTCCTGTGTTGTGTGAGTGACTGTGAGCTGTTTCCTGTGTTTGTGTGAGTGACTGTGAGCTGTTTCCTGTGTCTGTGTGAGTGACTGTGAGCTGTTTCCTGTGTCTGTGTGAGTGACTGTGAGCTGTTTCCTGTGTCTGTGTGACTTACTGTGAGCTGTTTCCTGTGTCTGTGTGAGTGACTGTGAGCTGTTTCCTGTGTTTGTGTGACTGACTGTGAGCTGTTTCCTGTGTTTGTGTGAGTGACTGTGAGCTGTTTCCTGTGTTTCTGTGACTGACTGTGAGCTGTTTCCTGTGTAAGGCTCCCTCCTGCCTGCCCCTGCTCATGCCCAGGTTTGGGAAGGACTATAAGATGTATGACGCCATCATCCCCTCTCTCTGCCTGGACATCACTGACCTGCTGGACCACAGTAAGGCACTGTCACACAGACACTAACACAGTCACTAACACACAGACACTAACACAGTCACTATCACAGACACTAACACACAGTCACTAACACAGTAACTAACACAGACACTAACACACAGTCACTAACACAGACACTAACACAGTCACTATCACAGACACTAACACACAGACACTAACACAGTAACTAACACACAGTCACTAACACACAGACACTAACACACAGACACTAACACAGTAACTAACACAGACACTAACACAGTCACTAACACAGACACTAACACAGTCACTATCACAGACACTAACACACAGACACTAACACACAGTCACTAACACACAGACACTAACACACAGACACTAACACAGTAACTAACACACAGTCACTAACACACAGACACTAACACACAGTAACTAACACACAGACACTAACACAGTCACTAACACAGACACTAACACACAGACACTAACACAGTCACTATCACAGACACTAACACAGTCACTAACACACAGACACTAAGACAGACACAAACACACAGTCATTAACACAGACACTAACACACAGACTCTAACACACACTGTCACACATTCACAGTCACTGTCACACAGACACTGTCATATATACATATTTGTAGCAGTTTGTGTGATGTGAGTGCATTTAACGGGTGTATTTGTAACAGGTGTGTAAAGGTGTAGTGACTGGGTTTGTCTCTCCAGCTCTCAGGCAGTGCAGTATCTGTCAGTCTGTGGCAGAGTGGGAGTGTAATCTGTGCTACAAGGACCCTGATATCACACCTGGCTGTCTCAAACAGTACTGTCACACCTGTAACACACAGGTAACTGTCACACCTGTAACACACAGGTAACTATCACACCTGTAACACACAGGTAACTGCCACACCTGTAACACACAGGTAACTATCACACCTGTAACACGCAGGTAACTGTCACACCTGTAACACGCAGGTAACTGTCACACCTGTAACACACAGGTAACTGTCATACCTATAACACACAGGTAACTGCCACACCTGTAACACACAGGTAACTGCCACACCTGTAACACACAGGTAACTGCCACACCTGTAACACACAGGTAACTATCACACCTGTAACACGCAGGTAACTGTCACACCTGTAACACGCAGGTAACTGTCATACCTATAACACACAGGTAACTGCCACACCTGTAACACACAGGTAACTGTCACACCTATAAAACACAGGTAATTGCCACACCTGTAACACACAGGTAATTGCCTCATCTGTAACATACACATAACAGAATACCTATAACAGATAGTGAAACTCCTATAACTGGGAATTCCTATACCTGTAGCATACCTGCTAACTGCCCCACCACATGTGGGCTCCCTGCATCCCAAAAAATCACTTGTGCTGTTACCAACATGGTGACTAACTTTACTGTCTTCTCTGCAGTTAAATCTCTCTCCTCCCCACAACCTCTCCCTCCCTCTCTCTCTCTCTCTCTCTCTCTCTCTCTCTCCCAGGTACACAGTCATAGAAAGCGTGTATCACACAGGCCAGAGCGACTGAGCGTGCCTGAAGGCCCGTGGGCGGGATCAGTGCATGGCACTCGCCAGCGATTGGTTCTCTTTGCTGTCACATGCATCCAGACCAGCCACTATGTGAGCTTTGTGAAACATGGACCCCTCCCCACTGACTGGCTGTTTTTTGACAGCATGGCTGACAGGGAAGGTGAGAGGTCAGGGTGTGGTCAGGTATTTAGTGTACTTCTGAGTGCAGTGTGTCTCTAACAGAGTGCAGTGTGTCTGGTACAGAGTGCAGTGTGTCAGTCACAGAGTGCAGTGTGTCTGGTACAGAGTGCAGTGTGTCTGGTACAGAGTGCAGTGAGTCTGGTACAGAGTGCAGTGTATCTGGTACAGAGTGCAGTGAGTCTATTACAGAGTGCAGTGAGTCTGGTACAGAGTGCAGTGTGTCTGGTACAGAGTGCAGTGAGTCTGGTACAGAGTGCAGTGTGTGTCACAGAGTGCAGTGAGTCTATTACAGAGTGCAGTGTGTCTGTTACAGAGTGCAGCGAGTCTATTACAGAGTGCAGTGTGGCTCTAACAGAGTGCAGTGTGTCTGTTGGAATGCAGTGTGGTTCTTACCTCCATACCTTGCCTAGGTGGAGAGAATGGATTCAACGTGCCGCAGGTGACGGCGTGTCCTGAGGTGAGCCGCTACCTGAGCTTATCGGAGCAGGAGCTTGGGAACCTGGACCCCGCCCGTCTCCATGGCGCCGCCCGCCGGCTGCTTTGTGATGCCTACATGTGTCTCTACCACTGCCCTCAGCTCAGCCTGTACAAGTGACTCACACACACACACACACGCACTCACACGCGTAAACACACACACTCACACGCAAACACACAAACACACACTCACACACGCACACACACTTAGCACTCACACGCACACACACTCACATGCGCAAACACACACTTAGCACTCACACACACTCACACGCACACACTCACATGCGCAAACACACACACACTCACAAGCAAACACACACACACTTAGCACTCACACACACACTCACATGCGCAAACACACTTAGCACTTACACACACATTCAGACCTCACACACACTCACAAGCAAACACACACTCACTCACACACACACAGCACTCACACACATACACACACACTCAGCACTCACACACACTCTCTCACACACACACTCAGCACTCACACACATACACACACACACTCACACACACACACACACTCAACACACAAAAACTTGTATATACATATATAAACCCACACACACAACCTCAATATTCCCACAAACATACACACACAGTCACACATGTGCACACACACACACACACATTCAACAGACCTCCTCCATACCATCAACAAATACTCTTAAATGCGAAGTTTTTGTTGTTCAATGGTTCATCCATTTCATACTGAAATATGATGTATTGTCAGTGTCTCTTTGACCCCATCCTAACTGAACACAGAGCATTTTATAAATAGCTGTATTATATTCTTATATCCATAGATAAGTATAACATGTATGCAACAGGATTGAGATTTTTTTTTTTTTTTCATGTGTATTTTATGATTTTTAAAGGATCTGCATGACTTTTTTTTTTTTACAAATCTATTCTTATACATGTAAAGCAAATAGCTTTTATATTGCAGCACATTTGTGAAATGCTGATGTTGTGGTCGAAGGTCTTGTGTTATTGCAGTTCACTGGAATGAAGTGATGCTGAAGGACGATGGGTGACCAGGCTGTCACCCCCCCCCCCCCCCCCCCACATCCCCCCCACCCCCGTCCACAATCACTACCTGTAATAATATTAATTTAAAATTTTTAAAAAACTGGAGTACATCAGTGATAGTATAATTGGAGTAAAAAGAAGGAAGGAAATAAAATGCATTTTTATAATTTTGTTCACAGAATGAGCCAACAGTGCTGGTAAACTTTGAAATAAAAGAGTTTGCTGGAGAGATGATGTGCAGCATTTGTTATGAATGCAGTATTTAAAGGGTACCATCCATGCTTTCCAGCATGTATGCCCCTGGTTTAATGAGTTCCAATAAAATATAACTCTTAGGGATTATTTTTTTCTTATATGTATTTGTTACATTTCTTCTGTAGTAATACAACACTGCCTCATTTTATTTCTGTTATGACGGTTTACTCCAAAACCATGTTGCGATTTAACGAGTTGTTGCAGCATATTTGAAATGGCTTTGGTCATTGTGTTGAATTCTTCATGAGGGACAGGAAAACAAAATGCATGATTTTTTTATAGGAAAGCACGTCATTTGACCCCTGAAATAAGTGAGTGGTTCATGTTTCTCTGGTGCCAGTTTAAGTTTGTTGATTTCCTTACAGGCAGCATCTCTCACAAATGGAGAAACGAGACACAAATACGGACGGTCCTTTAGCTTTAGAGAACACGCAAAAAAAGTCGAACACAGGTGGCTTTGGTAATGACGCTTAAAGTATACGACAGGCTCCGCGAAGCACGAGTTAAACGTCATCAATTTGAGACAGGAAGTCAGAGAAGTGCGTCTTTAACCATAAACCTCTCTGGATTTAACAGCTAACTGTTTCGTACGGTTACGTATCAACGGTTACTTTTGCCAGAAGGTAATTACGGTTGTTTCACTACAAGGTAAGCAAATATGTGGACTTGAACATAGGAGAAACACTCAAACGGTTCGCCCGCTAGGTTAGCGAGCTATAGCACTGGAAAACTAAACGTTAGCTTAATAGCGATAGTAACATTAACATAACATTAAAAGCGGGTGAATGTTATGAATCGTCTTTAGCTTTTAGATAGTAGAACCACTACCCAGAAACAGTTAACGCGACTGGTTGCGTGGCGGATAGATTCTGAGTCGTAGTCTTGTTGCTGTAATGTTTAGTTACCTTAGCAACCCAGGTACCCTGAGTTATCTACCGATCCGCATCCGTGTCCATCTTTGGAAATATAGCTCATAACGAATAGCGCTCTTATGCCAGCGGCCATATCATCCTATACTCGTCTCTCGTATTAAAATTATGAAGCTAACCAGGGTTTGGTTTGGATATCTTCTGCGGAAACGAAGTTGCCGCTGGAAGAGGTGTTGTTGGCCGATAGGGGGCATGCTACCCACATGATCACCCCTTACATCACGACGACTTGCAGTTGCCACGCGCAGTTTACCTACTTGGCTAAAATGAAGATTTATTTATTATTTTATGTAAATGTGTGTGTTCTGTTGAATGACTGAAGATGGCAGTCAAGCAGTGTGAAATACTTTTAACCTAACCCGCAAAGCTTTTATTGTCAGCGTATTGGCAAACTAATGAAACTAGATTTAACCTCACGTCTCTTGCCATTCATAATTGCTGTGTCTGAATTCCGGCAGCTAGTTAAAAAGTGCAGAGTAGCGGTAAAGTGTCGCGATGCCAAATGAAAACGCTTATTTTTAAGCATTTTCTGTTGTGGGAGTGCTGAATGCATTGCCCTTAATCTACGCTGCATCAGAATGTCCCCTTACAGCCAAACATGAGGTGTTGCAGGTGTATGCTTTTCTTTGGAACAGGTCTTTTGGGATTCCTTTACCTTTGACTGTGCCTGTGGTTGCCATGGCAGCTGCAGGGGGACTGGGCGGGGCACTGTCCGCACGAGGAGGAGCCGGGGCCAGGCGGATGAAGTGGGCTCTGGAGTTGAGTCTGGGGAGCAGCAGGTTAGCACAACCCACACCCTAACTACACCCTAACCACACCCTAACAACATCCACACCCACACCCTAACAACATCCACACCTACACCCTAACCACACCCACACCTACACACTAACAACATTCACACCCACACCCGAACCACACCTACACCCTAACAACATCCACACCATAATCACACCCACACCATAACAACATCCACACCCACACCCGCTCCCTAATCACACCCTAACCCATACCCACACACTAACCACACCCACACCTACACCCTAAGCACACCCTAACAACATCCACACCCGAACCACACCTACACCCTAACAACATCTACACCCACACCTGCTCCCTAACCCAAACCCACACCTACATCCTAATCACACCTACACCCACACCCTAACCACATTCACACCCGCACCCTAACCACACCCACACCTACACCCACAGTACCTCGGCCTGCTCAACTGATCCTGGGTCAGTACTCAGAGGCCTGCTCAGCTGATCCTGGGTCAGTACTCAGGCCTGCTCAACTGATCCTGGGTCAGTACTCAGGCCTGCTCAGCTGATCCTGGGTCAGTACTCAGGCCTGCTCAGCTGATCCTGGGTCAGTACTCAGGCCTGCTCAGCTGATCCTGGGTCAGTACTCTCACAGGTTCTTTACGCTACAGGAATCGCGGGGACTCTCTGTACCCCGTGGGATATTTGGACAAGCCGGTTCCTGACACAAGTGTCCAGGAGACTGACAGAAATCTGGTGGAAAAGGTGAGTAAATTTTTTCTCTTCATTGTTCTGCTTCATCAAACTCTGTGGACAATATCCACATCATCTCTCCTGAGAGGGAATTGTAACAGTGTAAACTGCATTTCTTCTTGCCTGGTTTAACGCCCGTGTCTCCTCTCCCCCATTCTCTCTCACCACCGGTACTCTTTAAAAACATCTGCTCTTGCCGGATTTGTTATGACAACCAAAGATTTCACCAGTTGTGATTGTCTGAAAGCTTGCTACCAGGCAACTGCGTAAATTGCAGCTATTCAGATCACAGCTAAGCCCGTTTAATTAAGCTGGGCTGAGCATGTATAGCGCTAAGCCCGTTTAATTAAGCTGGACTGAGTATGTATAGCGCTAAGCCCGTTTAATTAAGCTGGACTGAGCATGTATAGCGCTAAGCCCATTTAATTAAGCTGGACTGAGCATGTATAGCGTTAAACCCGTTTAATTAAGCTGGACTGAGCATGTATAGCGTTAAACCCGTTTAATTAAGCTGGACTGAGCATGTATAGCGCTAAGCCCGTTTAATTAAGCTGGACTGAGCATGTAAACCTAGATTTTCTTTCTTTAGTAGCTAGCTTGCTTGTGAGTAGAATGGCTTCCAGGCCCAGTAGCAACACCCAGCCCCTACGTTTGTATTCAGTAGGCGTGGCAACTTGTGACTGCCGTTGTCTGACGCCCTCCTGTTTTAGTCCACGGTAAAGCCGGTATCTGGAGCAGTAGTTTGGGGCGATATCTCTGCACTCTCAGAGAGTTATCTGAGAGCCCATTTTAATCAGGAGGACAACTGCTCTTCTATGAATAAAAGAAAATCCTGCCATGGAATTCCCCTGTAACTGATATATTTATATGTGTAACATGCCTTTATCCCAGTGCCTGTCCTATGCCTTTTACCTCACAATGAAAAACAGCTCACAGCCTTCCTCTCTAACCCGCAGAGGTGCTGGGACGTCGCTCTGGGTCCCCTAAAGCAGATCCCCATGAACCTGTTCATTATGTACATGTCTGGCAACACCATCTCCATCTTCCCCATTATGATGGTGTGTATGATGGCCTGGAGGCCCATCCAGGCCCTGATGTCCATGTCTGCCAGTGAGTGTCCCCACAATGCACTGCTCTACAGCTCACACTTTACACATACAGCATATATACTACACCACAGCACACACTTTATACATACAGCATAAGGACGGAGCGTAGCACAGTGGGTAAGGAACTGGGCTTGTAACCGAAAGGTCGCAGGTTCGATTCCCGGGTAGGACACTGCCGTTGTACCCTTGAGCAAGGTACTTAACCGAAATTGCTTCAGTATATATCCAGCTGTATAAATGGATACAATGTAAAAAATGCTATGTAAAAGTTGTGTAAGTCGCTCTGGATAAGAGCGTCTGCTAAATGCCTGTAATGTAATGTAATGCATATATACTACACCACAGCACACACTTTATACATACAGCACATATACTACACCACATCACACACTTTACACATACAGCACATATACTACACCACATCACACACTTTACACATACAGCACATATACTACACCACATCACACACTTTACACATACAGCACATATACTACACTACAGCACACACAAACATGTGCGTTTTAAACATAATGTACTGTTACATATATTTACATCTAGCTAGCTGAATCATCAGTTTATGTAAGTCTACATCTTCAGCTTCTGCCAGTTTGTGAAGAAACAGAAAAACTTTTTCCTACCCAGACTCATTGATGTGTCTTTGTCTTTCTCAGCCTTTAAGCTATTGGAGAGCTCCAGTCAACAGTGGCTCCAGGGTCTGGTCTACCTCTTCGGAAACATTCTAGGGTCTGCATTGGCCATCTACAAATGTCAATCAATGGGGCTTCTACCCACTCACTCATCTGATTGGCTAGCATTCATTGAACCTGCCCAGGTGACTGGTTGTTTTGGGTTAATTGCACTGTGTTGATGGCCATTTACAGGAGCAAGTGGACTCCATCTTAAACTTTCCTCTGTTCCCTTACAGAGGATGGAGATCATGGGCGGAGGCATGGTGCTCTGAACAAGTGGCAGGACGAGACGCACACACACTCTCACACACACACAGACTCACACACGCGTGCACGCACACACACACACACTCACATACACACACATACACACAAACACTCACACACACACACGCGTGCACACGCACACGCACACACACTCACATACATACACACACACGCACACACACTCACACACACACACGCACACACACGCACACACACACACGCACACACACTCACGCACATACACACGCACCCACACACACTCACACACGCGTGCACGCACACACGTACACACACACACTCACATACATACACACACATACACACAAACACACACACACTCACATACATACACACACACGCACACACACTCACACACATACACACAAACACTCACACACACACTCACACACGCGTGCCCGCACACACGTACACACACACACTCACATACATACACACACATACACACAAACACTCACACACACACTCACACACGTGTGCCCGCACACACACACGCACGCACACACACACGCACACGCGCGCGCACACACACACACGGGGACATGCACATGCACACACACACACACACACACACACACACACACACACACGCACACGCGCGCGCACACACACACACGGGGACATGCACATGCACACACACACACACACACACACACACACACACACACAGGGACATGCACATGCACATGCACATGCACATGCACATGCAAGCTTAGTTCCTTTTGTCTCTGGGACCTGAGAGATAACGGCTGAGAGCTGCTGATGGTGTGAAACTGCTGCCCCCTAGTGGCTGTGTGTGAAACTGCTGTTCTCTTTGCAATTAAAGATGTTTGTGCTTTAGCACAGCCCTATTGTGTTGATTATACTTATGTGCACTGTGTCAATCAAAAGGGTTTTATGGGCGTGCACCTCTGCAGTTTAGTGCCCTTCTGTGCAGTTTAGTGCCCTTCTGTGGCTCTTTTGCAGTTTAGTGCCCTTCTGTGGCTCTTTTGCAGTTTAGTGCCCTTCTGTGGCTCTTGTGCAGTTTAGTGCCCTTCTGTGGCTCTTATGCAGTTTAGTGCCCTTCTGTGGCTCTTATGCAGTTTAGTGCCCTTCTGTGGCTCATGCAGTTTAGTGCCCTTCTGTGGCTCTTATGCAGTTTAGTGCCCTTCTGTGGCTCATGCAGTTTAGTGCCCTTCTGTGGCTCTTTTGCAGTTTAGTGCCCGTCTGTGCAGTTTAGTGCCCTTCTGTGCAGTTTAGTGCCCTTCTTGTGGCTCTTATGCAGTTTAGTGCCCTTCTGTGGCTCTTGTGCAGTTTAGTGCCCTTCTGTGGCTCTTGGAGAGGCCATAATTTCTACCTGGTTTTGCTGTGGGTGTGATTAGAGGGAAACATAAATCTACAGACTAAAGGGTGAGGTATTTTAATAAGGGAAAATACATTTACAAAAATCTATAATGTATTCCCCATTTTAAAAGATGCATTTTTATTTGTACAAGCAATCACAGTCCAAGTGTAGAATCCTATACGTGCAATAGCTGCTGTCGTGACTTCAGCAATATATGAATGTCCTCTGTCAGTAACTAATGGTGTTCTTCATTCTAATACTAATATGGTGTTCATTCAGTATCCACCAAAGAGAAGAATGATCAAACCGCAGGTGACAAAGTATACAAACTGTTGCAGTGCTGCTTCTGTCCATCGGGGGCGCTGTGCTGTGGGCCTCGGCCCCAGGTGTAGGCAGGTAGGCACGCAGCTGGAATGTTCTTGCGACATTTCACCTGTTCCGCAACACGGGATACACCTTCACCCTCAGGAATTCTGACAGGAATGATAGCTTTCCCCCAGCCTGTCAGACAGGCTGTGCATGTATGGTCAGCAGGATTAAGTAAGAGCCACTGTTTACACAGTTTGCATGTGAACCGCAGTACTGAGCCAGAACCCCCATTCAGATGCTGAATATCAGTTCTGAACAAAGTGTGTCCTCTACAGCCAGTCAGAGCCTGCATCTCACAGATCATTACTGACTTTCCACTTTATTAAAGCATCTGAACCCCCACAATGCACCCGCGGATCTCCTGTATGGAGAGCAGGTGGGTCGGTGGGGGCTGATGTGTAAATATAAATAAAAACATTACACTCTTCACACAAATTGTCCGTCAACTGGTAAAGTCAAATCGGCAGCCATTAAGCGTACTGTTGCCGTGGCTTGGAATTCCGGCTCCGCCTCCGGTGATCAGCGCAATTGCGTCGCAGGTGTCCCTCAAGCAATCTGCTTAATAAACGTTAATGATTTATTACCTCAGACACGACGAGAGAACTAACAGCGGAGCCGACGCAGGGCGAGTGCCAAATCACAGATACAGGAAAGTAGCGTCCCGCTCGCCGCCGGCCTGTGTGCATAAACGCGTGCAGTTTAGGCATACCGTTCACACAACCCACTCCTAACATTTGACCAAGACCTGACGCCGTCCAGCTTTTCAAAAACCGAAACCCTATGAGCACCAGCGTCAGGCATAAATTAAACACTCGAGCGACATCACATTCAACATTCACATCAACGAATCTAACACGACGACCCACAAACTGGCAAAAACGTTGATGGTGGATTAAGTTAGGAAAAGTTATGCTTGTGTAGCCTAATAGAATCAAAAAGCAAATTACCAATAGGGGAAACAAAGTGTCCCTCGTCTTTACTTGTTAAACCATCCGGACCGGTACACCAAGTTTTAACCACTCAAAACATTTCATTAGTCACAGAGTGAGACAGCATGAATGTATGTACAGGTTAAGGATGTGATTGCCACAACCGGTCAGACCTGCAAACTGTGAGTGGGCGTGGGGGCTCAGGCACGGCGATAAAGAGTTGCCTTTACACAACTTTGTTGTCATATTGCAATGTGAGGGACTCCGATCTGAGAGCAGAACCCGTTGGGAACAATCCTGCTATAGCAGTTTGAACACGCGCATTGTTTTATAAGACTGGTATGAGACGGATACGACAGAACATTTTCTTAGTTTGTGCCATTTTATGTGATTGCGGTTCGTATTGTTTTTGTTTAACCTGTTATACAGTTGGCAAGTGTGCTTCCATCTTCGTATAAAAATCGGAAAGATAACAAGTACGACATAGGCTAAGTCTATATTTTAAAGTAGGCCTATTATTTTAAGTCGTCGTTTAACTGTAAAAACGTTCATAGTAGGGAACACTGTATAGCCAACACAGCGGCACAAATTCGAGAGAGTTTAAGTACCTCCTGGTCGTCTGGTCAACATTTGGAGCGTCGCTATGGAGATGCGTGACAGACAGGACCTGACGCGGAGATATCCTCACCCGTTCGTGCACGAGCTGCAGCTGACCACCGCGCAGAAAGTCCGGGTAAGAACCTCAAGCAGCTGCACGACTGTTTGTGCTACACAAGGGAATTTAAGGCACACCTTTGAAAGGCACGCCAGGTGGTATTGCTGTGCCTAATGTACACATTCGCCTTTGTTCATGCATGGTTTACGATGAGTGAAACCTTCCGTTATTCGTTGAGCACTCACTTGTGTTTGATATGTGCTTGGATGGAATTTTAATTTGAAACTTTAGACCATGCAGCTGTCCAGGGGTTAGCAGGGAATAGGTCCTTACAGCAGTCTATTTCTTTAGAAGCAGCTGGCAGAATATTCACATTTGTTTATAATAGTGTGTGTGTGTATGTGTGTGTCCATCTGTGTCCGTGTGGTATGTGTAGTATGTGAATGAGATTGTGTATGAGAAGGAATGAGAGAATGTGAGAGAGACTCCAGCGTTCAGTGAGTGTGATGCTGTGTTTGTCCACAGGCGGCAGTGTTGGGTACAGTGCTGTTCCCTCTGCGTGTGGGACTGGCGGCGCTCTTCTTCCTGATCATGTGGCCGATCGCTCGCCTGCGATTCGCCGGGCTGTCGGAGGAGGAGCGGGCACAGCCGATCCAGGGGTGGCGGCGCTGGCTGCTCCACACGCCAGTCCTCCTGCTCAGCCGTGCGGTCTTTTTCTCTCTGGGCTTCCTGTGGGTCAGGGTCAAAGGTCGGCAGGCGGCTCCGGAGGAAGCGCCCCTGCTGGCCGTCGGGCCTCACAGCAGCTTCCTGGACATCCTGGTGGTGTTGCCCACCGGCCTGCCCACGGTGGTGTCCCGCTCGGAGAACGCCACGCTGCCCGTCATCGGGGGTAAGACCAGGGAGGGAGAGAGGGAGAGAGAGAGAGAGAGGGGAGGGAGGGACAGAAGAAGGGAGGGAGGGAGCAGTATGAAAGGATGGAGCGTGAGCTGAAGCAAGGGAAGTAGTGAAGGGCTGAGTGAATTTGGGAACATCAGAAAGCAAAAAGAGAAATTAATGATTAAAAAGAGTGAAACTAACCCTCTTCTCTCCCTCTCCCCCCCCCTCGCCCCCTCTCCCTCTCTCGCCCCCCTCTCCCCCCACCTCTCCCTCTGTGTCAGCTCTGCTGGAGTTTAACCAGTCTCTGCTGGTACGCAGAACAGATCCAGACTCCAGGAGGCAGTGTGCTGCTCAACTTAGAGAGAGACTCACATCCAACGGCCGCTGGCCTCAGGTAGGGCTGCTCGAGTGTCGGGCTTCAGGTAGGGCTGCTCGAGTGTCGGGGTTCAGGTAGGGCTGCTCGAGCGTTGGGGTTCAGGTAGGGCTGCTCGAGCGTCGGGGTTCAGATAGGGCTGCTCGAGCGTTTGCTCGAGTGTCGGGGTTCAGGTAGGGCTGCTCGAGCGTTTGCTCGAGCGTTGGGGTTCAGGTAGGGCTGCTCGAGTGTCGGGGTTCAGGTAGGGCTGCTCGAGTGTCGGGGTTCAGGTAGGGCTGCTCGAGCGTCGGGGTTCAGGTAGGGCTGCTCGAGCGTCGGGGTTCAGATAGGGCTGCTCGAGCGTTGGGGTTCAGGTAGGGCTGCTCGAGCGTCGGGGTTCAGATAGGGCTGCTTGAGCGTCGGGGTTCAGGTAGGGCTGCTCGAGTGTCGGGGTTCAGGTAGGGCTGCTCGAGTGTCGGGGTTCAGGTAGGGCTGCTCGAGCGTCGGGCCTCAGGTAGGGCTGCTCGAGTGTCGGGGTTCAGGTAGGGCTGCTCGAGCGTCGGGGTTCAGGTAGGGCTGCTCGAGCGTCGGGGTTCAGGTAGGGCTGCTCGAGCGTTGGGGTTCAGTTTTTGTCACTCAAAATTCTTAGGGTACAATATTAATTAACCTTTTGACTTAATGAATCCATACAAATGCCAACTTGCTGTAATTAAATGATTTTTATATTTCTCTGTTCAATCTCTGTTCTACTGCATTAAATGGTGAATGGTGACGGAGTGTAGCACAGTGGGTAAGGAACTGGGCTTGTAACCAAAAGGTCGCAGGTTCGATTCCCGGGTAGGACACTGCCGTTGTACCCTTGAGCAAGGTACTTAACCGAAATTGCTTCAGTATATATCCAGCTGTATAAATGGATACAATGTAAAAATGCTATGTAAAAAAAAAAAAAAAAGTTGTGTAAGTCGCTCTGGATAAGAGCGTCTGCTAAATGCCTGTAATGTAATGTAATGAATGTTAATGCAGTAGAATCCACTGAATTGTATGACGGATTATGGCATAATTTGGGTATTTGCATAGAATTGCCAAATCCTGAACCATTTCCCATTCATCCCATTATAAAGAGATTTCATATTTGCATAAACCATTAGTACATATTTCAGGTATTTTTATTTATGTCCAATTATATTGCATAATGATCTGTAAATATATGTTAAAAATTGGCAGATGTGGCATAAATAAACCAGCGATTGCCCTCTAAAGACACAAATCCGCAGAGGTTTGCTATGATAGGCTGTTTCCGTTAAATCACGTCGATACTGGATGCCACAGTGGTGCCCGCAGTCATCAGCAGTGTTTTATGCTATTAAGTGGATTCTGCTGTAGTTCATTTAGCGTGTCTTATGTTGCACGTAAACTTGAAAGCAGTTAAATCCTTAAAAACTTGAAATGTAGTATCATTCACAACGATTCACGATTCTCATTCGTACCAATAAATTCACTGACCATTTCTAATCGTTTTACTATTAGTTTTTATTTTATTTTATGTGAGATTTCTCCTATAGGCAGATTGAAAAAACACTTAGGCGGACCACCTAAGTCATTTCAATGCAGGAAAAACCCTGGCTGCTCGACCAATGGGGTTCAGACGGTATGCCCAGGCAGAGGGTCATGTGACATCTCTCTTTCTGTGTCTGTCAGATGCTCATATTCCCAGAAGGCACCACTACTAATGGTACAGCGCTCATCAAGTACAAACCTGGTGAGTGTCCACAGGGGGCTGTGCGTGTGTGTGTGTGTGTGAGTGTGAGTGTGAGTGTGCGTGTGCGTGTGAGTGTCCACAGGGGGCTGTGAGTGAGTGTGAGTGTGTGTGTGAGTGAGTGTGAGTGTCCACAGGGGGCTGTGCATGTGAGTGTGAGTGTGCGTGTGTGAGTGTGAGTGTGAATGTGCATGTGTGCGTGTGAGTGTGTGTGTGTGGTGTGTGTGAGCGTGAGTGTGCGTGTGAATGTGTGGTGTGAGTGTGTGTGTGTGTGAGAGAGAGAATGTGTCTTTAACAGGGTCTGACTGTTTCAGGGGCGTTCATGGCAGGAGTGGCAGTTCAACCTGTATTACTACACTACCCCAATAAACTGGTGAGTCAAACATGCACACACACACACACTCACACACATTCACACATGCACACACATGCACACACCCACCAACACTCACTCACACACATACATACATACACACACACATACACACACACTCACACACACATACACACACACACACACACTCTCTCACACACACACACACACACACACACACACTCTCACACACTCACACACACACTCTCACACACACACACACACACACACACACACTCTCACACACGAACACACACACTCACGCACTCACACACACAGTCTAATGGGCCTCCCTGCCTCTGCCACAGGACACAGTACGCTGGACTTGGAAAGGGACCAGCTGGTAAGCATCACCGTGGTTACAGGTTGCAGTACTACTGCACTACTGTGGTTGCTGGTACTATGGTAACAGTCAGTATTGTCATGTGGTACAAGATGGCTGTTTTCTCTGGCTGCAGGGTGCAGGCACTGTGGTACACCACCTCTCAGCTGTACACCAATATTACTGTAGAGGTAAGGCCCTTTTCTCTCCATCTCTGTCTTTCTCTTCCACTTTCTCTCTCTTTCCATGTCTAGTTTTCTGTTTTTCTTTATTCTTTGCTTCCGGTGTCTGTCCCCCCCACTTTGTCTGTCTTATTCATTCCCACGTTCTGTATCAGTATTATGAATGGAGCCTCATCCACATGTCCTCTTCTCTGATTGCCTGCAGTACCTGCCAGTCTATACTCCCTCCCAGGAAGAGAGAGCTGACCCCGCCCTCTACGCTGAAAATGTGCAGAAGCTCATGGCCCAGTGAGTAGCAATGACATAACTGTTCCCAGATCAGCCATATGAGTCTGTGTCCCTGACTGTTCCCAGTTCAGTCATATGATTCTGCATTCTGTGTGTGTGTGTGCGTGCATGCATGCGTGTGTGTGTGTGTGTGTGTGTGTTTGTGTTTCAGGGCTCTAGGGATCCCTGCCACAGATTATGTGGTGGAGAGCCAGGTGCCAGTGAGGAAGCTGGGCTGTCTGTCCCTCCCCACAGAACCACCTGCAAGAAACGCTCTGCGCCTACTGCAGCATGCTGGGTAAGAGAGAGAGAGAGAGACTACTGCAGCATGCTGGGTAAGAGAGAGAGAGAGAGAGAGAGACTACTGCAGCATGCTGGGTGAGCGAGAGAGAGCGAGAAAGAGAGAGCGACTACTGCAGCATGCTGGGTAAGAGAGAGAGAGAGAGAGAGAGACTACTGCAGCATGCTGGGAGAGAGAGAGAGAGAGAGACTACTGCAGCATGCTGGGTAAGAGAGAGGAGAGACTACTGCAGCATGCTGGGAGAGAGGGAGAGAGAGAGACTACTGCAGCATGCTGGGTAAGAGAGAGAGAGAGAGAGAGACTACTGCAGCATGCTGGGTAAGAGAGAGAGAGAGAAAGAGAGAGAGACTACTGCAGCATGCTGAGAGACAGAGCGTGTGTATGTATCTGTGTATTATGTCTCTGTATGGGCACGTTTGCTAATTTTACCCTCTCCCTCTCTCAGTGTATCAGATATGGTGGGCATTTTGAATGTGATGATTGACAGGAGTCAGTCAGGCCAGGATGGGTTGATACATTCAGATCAATTGACCTCACTGCTGGGACTGACGGACACTCAGACAGCCACACAGATCTGTGCCCTGTACTCCAAGGTACCCCCCCGATCTACTGTCACACTGAGCGTTACTATGTGTGTGTGTGTGTGTGTGAGCGTGTGTTCTTGTGTGTTACTGTGTGTGTGTGTGTCTGTGTGCGTGACTCTGTGTGTTTGTGTTTCAGGGGGAGCATGTAGAACTGAGGCGGTTGGCAGTGGGTTTGGCTGCTGCCTCAGGGCTGCTGCATGTGGGCTCTCTGATTGACACGGCCTTCACTGTGAGTACTGCCATCAACAGCCATCTGTACACACTGCAGTGCTTCATAACCTCTCTAATGCGTGTGTGCATGCATGCGTGTGTATAATGTGTGCGTGTGCATGCGTGTGTATAATGTGTGCGTGTGTGTGCATGCATGCGTGTGTATAATTTGTGCGTGTGTGTTTACATGCATGCATGTGTATAATTTGTGCGTGTGTGTGTGCATGCCTGTGTATAATGTGTGTGTGTGTGCGCGTGTGCATGCATGCGTGTGTATAATGTGTGTGTGTGTGTGCGCGTGTGCATGCATGCGTGTGTATAATGTGTGTGTGTGTGTGCGCGTGTGCATGCATGCGTGTGTATAATGTGTGTGTGTGTGTGCGCGTGTGCATGCATGCGTGTGTATAATGTGTGTGTGTGTGTGCGCGTGTGCATGCATGCGTGTGTATAATGTGTGTGTGTGTGTGCGCGTGTGCATGCATGCGGGTGTATAATGTGTGTGTGTGTGCGCGTGTGCATGCATGCGGGTGTATAATGTGTGTGTGTGTGCGCGTGTGCATGCATGCGTGTGTATAATGTGTGTGTGTGTGCGCGTGTGCATGCATGCGTGTGTATAATGTGTGTGTGTGTGTGTATGTATAATGTGTGCATGCATGCGTGTGTATAATGTGTGTGTGTGTGTGTGTGTGGATTACAGCTCCATGATGGAGGCAGTAAAGGCAGTCTTACTGCAGTAGAGTTTGGAGACCTGCTGGGGGCGCTGGTGGGCTGCGCTCAGCCTCATTATGCTCAGCTGTACAAAGAGATGTCCAGCAGGAGGCAGCCGACCCGCGGTGAGCACTGCATGCATATTATGGGATGTTATGTGTAGACTGCAGCAGGAGGCTCACTGGAGCATTCACATTCAGATCCCCTCCCTCCAGAACCCCTAGTCCCTCCAAATCCCAAACTCCCTCCAAAACCCAGCTCCCTCCAAAACCCCAACTCCCTCCAAAACCCAACTTCGTCCAAAACCCAACTCCCTCCAAAACCCAACTCCCTCCACTGGCAATTCGGGAAAAACATGGCCTAATGTGAAACCCTGGATTTGTGTAGTAATTAGATGCATGTGGCAGGGAGGAAACAGTGGAAAGGGGTCTTATGTAAAATACATTTTGTGTGATTGGGTCCGAATATGGGGGGAACCCTTTTGGTTCTAAAGGCCAACCAGACATTTCGCTGCATACAGCTCACATTTGGAGGTTTGGCTGACTGATAAAAGTGAGAATTCTTATGAATATTAATTAAGAGGTGTGGCCATAGACAGTACTATGGCAAAGATGGACAAGATGAACAACTAACAAGACACCCAAGTAATGATGGACATGCTGTAAGTGCAGACCAGGTCTGAAAGCTGTAGTCAGACTGTAGTTTGTTGTCTCAGAAGTAAGCAAGCAAGCTAGCTCATCAGTCTGCCAGTTTGTCTTATGAAGAATAAACAAAATCATCTTTTTTTCAGTTTAGGAAAGTAACTTTCCTAAACAAATGAACAGACTTCCGAAATATAAAAAAGCGCCATGTAGACTGGGGTTTCTGCCCTTAAGGGATTTTTCATAAATTGGCTTATTGCTACATTTGCATTTTCATCATATTTTTACGCATACGAGTGCGTCAGGGATACTAGAAAAAACTTGCAAAAAGCCAAAGAATGCATTTGGCTCATGACCAGAATAGCTCACTTTTAACAAGGCTGGCAAAAAATCCCACTGACTCAGAGCAGAATAATAGCTACTTCCTGTGCATTATGCTGTAGTTTGAACAGAAACTATAGGAAGTTGCATCTCTCAGTCACCTCTTCCTCTCTGACTGGCACACATGAATATTAATGTTACCAAACAGGACCTCCTGTAGTTAAGAAGCAGAGAGGACAGAAAAATCTCAGGAGTTGAGTATCTAGTGCATCTGTAGACTCTGTGCTACTGCAGGAGCCGAGTATCTGGTGCATCTGTAGACTCTGTGGTACTGCAGGAGCCGAGTATCTGGTGCATCTGTAGACTCTGTGGTACTGCAGGAGTAGAGTATCTGGTGTGTTTGTAGACTCTGTGGTACTGCAGGAGCTGAGTATCTGGTGCGTTTGTAGACTCTGTGGCAGAGGACTGTTACTAGCTGAACTTTACAGATTGGCTTGATCAGAGGGATGTGTGAAGACCTGTCTTAGTGTTGATTGTGAAACTGTTGGTGTGCCATGTCCCTGACAGACGATCTGCAGGCATTACTGACAGAACACCCCACCTATCAGAAACTACTTTCTCAATACTTCCAGCCTGAGGAGGCGGGACAAGCTGACACCACGCCCTTGGCCAATGAGAAAACAAAGAGTCACAACAAGGCTTTGAAAAATGGGACAGCTTTATCCAATAAGAAAGCAGACTGAGAATTTCATCCCTGTATAGGTGTTTATTTGTGTGTGTGCATGTATGTGTAAATACCTCAGTATGAGTCTGTACGGATGCCACTGTGTATGACTGTATGTATGTTAGTATAAAATATTGTGACAAAATGCAGCTCAGGGTTTACTAAATGAAATTATTCTATTTTATCAGCTGTGTAATTTTATGGTAGTTTTGTACAAAGGTCTGACCGTCAGATTTTCTTTCTAATTTGTTTTATTTGTAAGTAATTTTTATTAATTGTTCTACATGTGTGAAAATGTTTGGCCTCATAATAAATGAAACTGTACAGAATGGAAATCAGTCTCTCTCTCGCACACACCTGTACAGATATTCACTGTGATGGAGGATCCTCTGTGATGTGACCTTTGACCTCTGTGGATGTTCCTTTCACTCTCACAGGGAAGTGAGCAGTATTTGATACCGCAGATCGAGTGCTGTTCACATTATGGTTTAATCAAACATTCCCATACTTCACACAATCTCTGTCTGGGATGGGTCCTGGGAGAGAGGGAGTGTGTGTGTGTGCATGAGTATGAGTGTGCGCGTGTGCGTGTGTGTCCGTGTGTGTGTGTGTGAGAGAGAGTGCGTGTGTGTGGGAGAATGTGTCAGTGCGTGAGTGTGTGCGTGTGTGTGTGTGTGTGTGTGTGTGTGTGTGTGTACGCATGTGTGCATGCACTTTAAAAGGGGGTGAAGTGTGGTTGTATAACTGAAATCCAGTGATTGATGGGAAACCCAGTGAAGGAGAAGTCCAGTTTAGCAGGTGCCCCAGGGGAACTTTGGAAGTTGGAGTTCTACACTGGAGACCCAGGTCTGAGGAAGGAGAGAGGGAAGCACCCGGGCAGGTGCGTTTCTCCATCTACTGCCAGGAGACAGAGATGGAAATAAGATCAGTCGGATTACAGAATCAAAATATGATCACAATCCAATGTGCAAACGATGAAAGGACAGACAGATGGACAGGCAGACAGGGAGACGGACGAACAGACAGACAGATGGACAGACGGAGGGACGGAAAGACAGACGGAGGGACGGACAGACAGATGGACAGACGGACGAACAGACAGACAGATGGACAGACGGACAAACAGACAGACAGACGGACGAACAGACAGACATGTTTACCGAGCCCTCTGCACGCTGGTGTGTGGTGTGTGGGTCCGTGTCCGGAGAGAGGAGAGACCACACACAGCGCATGTCTATCAACGCTAACACCTGAGAGACAAAAGGACAGGTCTCATCTGCAGCATGAAACCGTCTTACCCACATAGCAGAGAGAGGAATATTCATACTGTAACACGAGCAGACACAGGTGGGATTACTCAAACACCTGTACATTACTAGGGTCAGAGAGTTCCTGTATAATCGACCAGTACAGTTTATGCATGAGGCACATGTCGAGTATAAAGCAGTTTGGGAGATACTTGTGTGACAAACTCCTTCTGTTGGCACAGCTGGTTCAAGTATTCTGTGAATTTTCCCCTTTCCTCCTCCACGACCTCTGACCTCCCTGTGACCTCTGACCCCAGGGTCTCCATGATGTGGCTGTACTCAGACAGGGCTCTCTCTGCCACAGCCTGGCCCTCCCCACCCTTCCTCCTCCCTGCACAGAGAGAGATGGATCTGAGCTGATGATGCAGGTACAGGTGATGTACAGGTAAAGTAGCTTATAAGCTCGCTGTACTTCACCTTCAGAGTCCAGCTGACTGAAACTTCTGCTTCTACATCCTGTGGCCTTGTGTCTGACCTTTGACCCCTCCCTGAACTGTGACCTCTCCCTTGGATCTGAGGTCCTACGCTCTTCAGGTAGACTGACACACACACATACACATAAACAGAAAGAGAAGACCCGTATTCACTAGATGTGTTTAAAGAGTTTTTATGACTTCCATACAAGTACCTATGACATAATAATCAATACCCCCCAATTATAGAGCTCCTTGAATAATTAATACTCTCTGAAAATAACTGAGCACAGGTGACCTGGTACCTGAGCGACCTGGTACCTGAGACCAACCTTGGTGCGGTGTGTGGGCAGGGCTCCAGGGGCCCAAAGAGAGAACACACTCCCCCTCTGTGTGAGAGCAGGCCATGGGGCTCTCCACTGACAAAAACTTTCATTTTAGATATTGGATATAGCAGAGAGAGAATCTCTAATTATCTCCTCCAGGCGAGAGCGTTTGGTCGCATGTGTGCATGTGTGTGTTTGTGTATCTGTCCGCAGCTAATCTCGCATACTACTGGGCCGATCAGCCTAATACTTGTTGTGCATGCTGACAGCAGGCCAAGGACCTGAATTCTCAAATATTTTGCAAATTGGTCAACAACAAGTATTTTATTTGAATTAATTTCCATTATTGTCCATTGAAATACATTGAGTGCTAACTCCTAACTCCTCCTAACCAGCCGGTAGGGGCCGCAAGTAATCAACAACTACTTCCGTTTGGAATGAAAGACCAGCGATGTAAAATGTCAATTTCAATGTTAAAATGCCAACAAAATAATCCGCCAACTAACGGGGTACGTTAATGTTTGAGTCTGTGGCAATTATTTTGTTGGCATTTTAACGTTGAAATTGACATTTTACATCGCTGGTCTTTTGGAATTGATCCTGTCCAGATTTGAAACGAAAGTGCCAGACTATAACGTCAACGTTAGCTCTGTCTAACACATTGTGGCTGATATGAATGAACTTAGCTAATATGTCCCCACCTTTAGCGTTACTTCACTGAATCGGCATATTTTTGGGATTTTCAGTGGCACATGGTAAAAACTTGTAATATTGTATTTGTCTGGTTGCATTGATTGTGTAGCCTCTATTGTTGCATCAGCAAAGCTAACACGCCTGGCGGAGATCTGCACTCTACTGAGTGCACTCTTCTAGTTGTAATTGTAGTTGTATTAATTATCGTTCATGCATTACTTGTACTGTTACACAACTAGTTTCTTTTTTCTTTAGCAATATTTACCATGTGTATTTCCTGTCAATAAAGCACATTGACTTTAATGAAATTAAGAGAGAGAGTGAGAGAGAGGGGGGAGAGAAAGAGAGAGGGATAGAGAGAGGGAGGGATAAGAGAGGTAGAGAAAAAGGGAGGGACAGAGAAAGGGAGATGATAAGAGAGGAAGAGAAAGAGGGAGGGATAAGAGAGGGAGAGAAACAGAGAGAGAGAGGGATAGAGAGAGGGAGAGGACAGCAGCATATACTGCAGCACCTCTAAAGACTCACACAGAGCAGTATGTGGGGGTGTCTCTGGACCGAGGTCTGGGGGTGTAATACTGCCACTGGGCGAAGCCACTGTATCTGCCCTGAGCGGGGTAGCCTGGCAGGGGCAGGGCCAGCTGGGGGGACAGGGCGGGGTAGTACGGGACAGGGGGGTTTGGGAGTAAGGGCAGGGGCACAGGAAGGGGCTTGAGGTTGGCAACAGGGTGAACCCTGTGGGGCCAGAGCAGGGGGCAGTAGTACAGGGCTGCTGTAGGGCCGGGCAGCTCCGAGCTGTGCAGGTGTTCCGGAAGCTTCCCCGAGTCCCCAGGCCCCGGGGCCGGGCCAGGCTCTGAGGCCCCCACAGCGTCCTCTGCATCTGCTCCCATCCTCCAGGACCCCCCGCCCAGTTCTGCTGGGTACCTCCCCAGGCAGTCTGACACACAACCTGCACACAGGGGTGCGGGGAGGGGGAGGGAGAGGAGGGGGGCGGGAGAGCAGGGGGTGGGAGAGGAGGGGGAGGGAAAGCAGGGGGGTGGGAGAGGAGGGGCGAGGGAGAGAAGGGGGATGGGAGAGGAGAGGGAGGGAGAGCAGGGGGGGTTAGGGACAGTGTGAGTGGGAGGGGTGTAGAGGCGGGGTTAGGGACAATGTGAGGTATGAGTCTGAAATAGTTTACTTGCCTACTATTAAGCATATAAGTTCAGTACACGAGAAAAGAAAGTTGTTAAGTAGTTGTGAAATTTTCTCTAAGTAGTGTACTTAAAATCCCTGAATGGTATACCTATGTCCTGGGCTTCACTGGGTATATTCAGTGTATTCAATAACTACACATAGCATGACCACACAAGGGCGGAAAGCCCTTCCGTCTGTTCTACAGCACATTTGGAAAATAGTATGGAGGCTATTTTTTGCATACTGCCCACTGTGTACTAAAAATGCACAGTAGTTTGGGGGTTGTTTCGGAAATAGTCCAGGATGAGGAAGAGGAGGAGGTATAGTAGGAAGAACAGCACCTGCCAAAATGGAGGTCATGTAGGCTGGCTCTCTGTCCACTATTTCATCAAATGAGAGCAGGCGTTGCCCAGGAAGAGGAGGGGCCAGCAGTTCCATCACACTCAGCGATTGGTCAGGTGTTGCTGAAGCCCGTAAGGAAAATTAATCAGATTTCACTCATTTTAGGTTCTCAGCAGCAACAGCGTCCAGCAGCAGAAACATGCTTATTAACGGAGCTCGGGACCAGCTCTAAATGACAGGGAATCCACTACACTGATACACCTACAGTCCTTAATAGGAGCAAGGCATGCTACTGAATCGCCACTTTCAAAAGCGTTGTGTAGCGATGTAGCATCTAAGGTACTGAATCACAGAGGTTCATAAAATATTATGAAAGTCTTTCTTGACTGCTCTGATGTTGGCTAATGTAGCTACTATAGGTTGCTTATGTTTGCACCCTTGTGTTTCTTGTTTGGATGCTTGTAATTCTTTAGGCTAATGAACACCGTGTCCGTTTTTTCAAGTGAGAATAACTGCAACATGTTTTTACAAAGTAAATCGCGACCACGTCAGCTATTAATGTTCATGATGTAGCTAACAATAATAGGCCTAATTATAGCTCCTTACCAACGAAAATTCCACTGTCTTGCGAGACACTGCTATCGAGCTCAGCGCGGTCACGTCTGTTTGATTTCGAAAAGACAAGAACAAGTTGCTATTTTTCAAAAATTCGAACGGATAACGATGTGGGCGACGCCCCCCTTTTAGGCTGAAATCTGTGTTACTGACTGTTCGCTGCGCACTTATGACCGCCAGCTCCGCAGTTTGGTCAACAGGTGGGGCTGAAGCATTGAAGACAACTGGGAACTTGGACATTTCAAGTGAGAAATGTCCAACTTCCAGACGTCACTGCGTTCACGCTGTTTTATTCGGAAAAAAACATGGTTTCCCACAGGAATGCTGCTTTATTTTCTTGTTTAGGAACTATATTAAACGAGTAAATAGAGTGAAACCGCGAAGCAACGTTACGCTGTAGTAGGCTAGTACTGAAATGTAAATATGGTATGACTGTCAGGTGTTTCGTTATGTCATCTGCAGCATTTATTTCTGAGCTAAATAACGTTTTCTAGTTAGCGAAAAAAGACGCTGATGGCTATCGTAAGTTAAATTTCACATATTGCTATAATACATGGGAAACCTAAATGATACTGACGCATATATAACGTAATCGCACACCAAAATATGCATTAATAGCGTAAATATACAATTTTCCCTTTCTTACCATGAACTATTATATACATTATAAAAACCCTCTCTCAGTGCAGTGTTAATGTACTGTAGTGTGTAGTCAGTGTGTATATACTGTAACAACCCTCTCTCAGTGCACTGTTAAAATCTGCATGTCCAGCTCTGTTCTCTTCTGATGACAAGTTTCCTGCCACAGTCACAGCGAAAAAGCGGGTTGGCCTCCTGCTCACCCCCCTAATACCCCCCCCCCCCCCCCCCCCCCCCAACACACACATACACTTGCACTCACACACACACACTTGCACTCATACTCGAACACACACACTTACATAAACACACACATACACTTGCACTCATACTCGAACACACACACTTACATAAACACACACAAACACATACACTTGCACTCACACACGCGTTGTGTTCTCAACATATTTTGTCATGTCGATAATAACCTAAGGTTTCATTTGTTCAGTGTTCTTGATTGTTGGAATTATGTTACCCATGAAGTTCTTTCCATGCTTGACTTTGACAAGGAATTAAAGGAAGCTTTTCTTTCATTTACAGCAAGATCTATGATACCATACAGACCTTGTACTGTTCACAGTATTCTCCATTGAACAATAATTGGTGTTAATGTGCGTCTGGATTTGAACGGCCAACATGAGAGTACGTGCTCGCCCCGGTCCAGGAAGAAGCGTGCGGGTACGTGTTCCAGGAAGAAGTAAGTCGGGGAGCGCGCACGCAGCTATCTCAGACAGCGTGAGAGCTGGAGGTTGACCGTAATGCATATGGGTCTGACTATGTACAATTAACAACGGTGGACTTATGGGACGCGTACGAAAATCTGGGTAAATATAATGATAAATATGTCTCAATGATATGTAATTCCTTACAAAAGGTGTTTCCATGTATTTAAATATCTACTTGAAAGCAAACACGCTTAGGTATCTAGCTAGCGTTAGCCAAGTGACACTCTTGACAGTTGCATTAGCTAGCTAGATGGCTGACAGTATTTTCTGAGGTACAGTTTGGAAAAGAGTGTGGGACTACGTTACTGTTAGCGCGCTGCTTCAGTTTGTGCGATACCATGTATAAATTGTCCGAATCGGTAATGCTATCCCAATTAATGAAGTAAAATGCATTACCAATACTATACATTTTAAAGGTTGCTTTCCTGGATCTGCGAAACATATGGCATCGCAGTGCACAAAAAGGAACGACTTCAACTCATTCATACTGAAGTTCACTAAATCAAAAGTGTGCAGTTGAGCGCATTTGGTCTTTCAGTTATGGAAACTGTAATGCTAGGTGATGTATTGACATAGAAATCAAATATGGGTGACAGCTTCAAGCGCCTTGGTTCACTAGCTAACGGTAGTTAATTGGCTTAAACTCACCGGTAGGGATTTGTACGCGGGTCTTTTTGTTGCGGTCCATGGGCTGCATTGCAGTTAGAGATGTTTATCCAGCAGCCTAGTAGGGTGTACGAACAGCCTGTTTAGTTCACCGGCGATAATAGTCGCATCTGCCCATACACGTTGCAAGGTGTTTGGTAAGTTAGGGTAATTTTCAACTTAGCTAGCTCGCTGATGTCACCTCCTAGACAGTAACAGAACTGTTACCTTATAGACTATCAAGGTCTGTATTATTATGGATTGTTTTCATATGTTTTGCGTCCGTGCGTTTTGATGTTATTCTTCTGTTGGTGAAAATGCTGGATTGCCATTGTTAGCGTTAGCCAGCTAACGTTAGCTGCCCGGGGTGAGTTCGCAGCAGACTAGCCCTACACACCCCTTTTTGTCGTGGAATTTGTCTGGCTAACAAAACACGAAAGACAAGATATGCAGGGTAGGTTCCTCACTGAACTGTTTCTTTGGTCAGTGACCAAACGTTAGCTAGCTTTGGGGCTGGGTAGTTAGCCGACGTTACGTCTGCGCTATGCATTGTATCGCCTCCGCATTTCGCCAGTTTTAAACTGGCTGGAACCGCTTCTGTATAATAATCATATTTTGGCGTTGCACGCAGGGGTCCGGTCCAAACACCTCATCCCGGGCTCGCACCTGAGCCATACACTGCGACACACTTATTGTTATGACGTGGCGTTTTCATCCTTATTTTTGATAGAAAACAACAAAACGGCTAGGTAAGTATTTTCAATTTCCCCTCGAGCAGTAGCAAAGAGGAAGGAATGCAGTTGCTTACTTTCACATGTAACATAACGCTATCTAATGGAAATGACTGTGAACAGCCACTAACCTGGTGTTTTTAGAATTGCACATCTCTCTCTCTCTCTCTCTCTCTCTCTCAATTTCAATTTCAGTTTCAATTTAAGTTGCTTTATTGGCATGAAATACAACTAATTATTGCCAAAGCATACATATATAGCTGATATGTAAAATAATAATAATATTAAAATAATAATGATAAATGTAACAATATAAAACAATAAACGCAAGCAGACACAAATTAGTAACAAAACAGTTAAATGGTGATTATGATTCTGTAATTGCATGACAATGCAGTTAAACAAATTTTCGATTAAACTTAAGTTTAACCTTGAGTGTTGTTTTGTATGTAAACAATTAAAGAATTATAATGTCTATTATTATCTATTATATTTATTATAATAACAATAGTTAATATATTATTACATTTGCTTGCTAGTTTTTTAAGCTTAAAAGCTGAGCGCATAGTACACAGCCACTGAATCTTGAAGTTGGCTCTGTAGGCCACAATTTTAGTTTTGTAGTCAAACAATTCACATGTGGATTATTAAAGGTTATTTTTGTACACTTTGCTTTCAACATTACAGCACTTTCTATTCATTGCCCCCCCCATTCATGGCACCATAATGTTTGGGACAAATGGCTTCACAGGTCTTGTGGACAGATGAGACCAGGATTGACTTGTATCAGAGTGATGGCAAGAACAAAGTGTGGAGGCCAAAAGGAACTGCCCAAGATCCAATGCCCCCCCCAATATGTGAGACATGGTGGTGGGGGTGTTGTGGTTTGGGCACGTATGGCTGCCACAGGCACTGGCTCACTTGTCTTTGTTGATGATGTACCTGCTGATAGCAGTAGCTGAATTAATTCTGAAGTATACAGAAACATCTCATCTGCTAAAGTTCTAGCAAATTCCTTGAAATTCATTGGACGCCACTTCATCCTACAGCAAGAAAATGATCCTAAACAAACTGTTAAAGCAACCAAAGGAGTCTTTCAAAGCCAAAAACTGGAAAATTCTTCACTGACCAAGTCGTTCACCCGATCTGAATCTAGTTGAACATATGTTCTTCCCAAAACAAGCAGGAGCTGAAGATGGATACGGTACAGTGACTGAGCATCACCAGAGAAGATACTGAGCACCTAGTGATGTCTGTGGGCCACAGATTTCAAGCACTCATTGCATGCAAATGATATGCGACAAAGTACTAAACATGACTACTTATTAGCATAGCGCTAATACGTCCCAAACATTATGGTACCCTGAATTGCGGGGACTATGTATAAAAAGTGCTGTAATTTCTACACGGTCAACTAAAGTGTATAAAAATACCCTTAAATAAAAGCTGAGAATCTGCACTGTAGCCTCATGTGTAATGATTATAAATCTGAAATTGTGGAGTACAGAGCCAAATGAAGATGTACATCTTTATCCCGAACACTATAGACCTCATATATATATATGTATATACTGTATATGTTCTGTATATATTTGTAATGGGTAATTTTGAATTTGCTTTTAGCTCTCCTCACGTAGCCAATCTGTAGCCTTAGAGAAGCGGCGAGAGACGGTGGGCGGAGCCAGGGTGAGTGCAGGGAGCGGTTGCCATGGCGTCTGTCCGCTTCACGGTCACGCCCACCAAGGCGGAGGACCTGCCGGGGCTGTCGGACACATCGCCGGACGTGAGCTCGCGTTCCAGCGCCCGCGTTCGCTTCGGCTCGCGGGAGAGCGTCAGCCGCAGCGAGCCGCTCAGCGAGGCCTCGGGCGCCGTCACCACATCCGCCACCGACACGCCCGACCGGCACGGCGAGCAGGGTGAGCACACGCACACACACTTACACACGCGCGCACGCACACACACTTACACACGCGCACGCACACACACTTACACGCGCGCACGCGCGCACACACACTTACACACGCGCACGCGCGCACACACACTTACACACGCGCACGCGCGCACACACACACACTTACACACGCGCGCACGCACACACACTTACACACGCGCACGCACACACACTTACACACGCACACACACTTACACACGCGCACGCACACACACATACACTTACACACGCACACGCGCGCACACACACACACTTGCACACACTTACACGCGCGCACACATACACTTACACACGCGCGCACGCACACACACACACTTACACACGCGCACGTGCGCGCACACACACACACTTACACACACTTACACGCACGCGCGCACACTTACACACACTTACACACACGCACGCGCGCACACACACACACTTACACACATGCACGCGTGCACACACACACACACTTACACACACGCACGCGTGCACACACACACACTTACGCACGCGCGCACACACACACACACTTACACACGCGCACGCGCGCGCACACACACACTTACACACACTTACACGCACGCGCGCACACACACACTTACACATGCGCACGCGCGCACACACACACTTACACACACTTGCGCACGCGCGCGCACACACACTTACACACACACGCGCACGCGCGCACACACATACACTTACGCACGCGCGCACACACACACACTTACACACACGCGCACACACACACACTTACGCACGCGCGCGCACACACACTTACACACGCGCGCACACGCACACACTTACACACACATGCACACACGCACACTTACACACACATGCACACCACACACTTACACACACATGCACACACACACACTTACACACATGCACACACACACACTTACACACACGCACTCACACACGCATGCACGCGCGTGCACACACACGGGCACACACACACTCACCCGCGCACACACACACTCGCACGCGCATGCACACATGCACACACACACACTGGTACGCACACACGCGCACGCACTCACACACGCACGCATGCACGCGCACACACACACTCGCACGCGCACACACACAGGCGCACACACACACACTCATATTGTGGCCGACAGACTTCCACTCCCAGTGCAGTGAGTGAGTGAGTGGATAAGTTACGGAAGTGAAAGAATGAAGGGGAAGTGTGTGCCGAACCTCAGAGCAAGCAGCCTTGCAAACTAATGTGTGTGCAAGCGTGTGTGTGTGTGTGCATGTGTGTGCGAGTGTGCGTGCGTGTGTGTGTGTGCGGCAGTATGTGAGTGTGAGCGTGTGTGTGCGCGGGTATGTGAGTGCACGGGTGTGTGTGCGTGCGTGTGTGCGTGCGTGTTCGTTGTGTGTGTGTGTGCGCGCATGGTTATGTGAGTGCGCAGGTGTGTGTGTGTGTGTGTGTGTGCGCGCGGATGTTTGTGGGTGTGTGTGTGTGTGTATGTGTGCGGGTGTGTGAGTTTGTGCGTGAGTGTGTGCGTGGGCGTGTGTGTTTGTGTGGGCGCGTGTGCATGCATGCGTGTGTGTGTGTGTGCATGGGCGTGTGTGCGTTGGTGTGTGTGTGGGTATGTGAGTGTGTTCGCAGGTGTGTGTGTGTCTGTGTGTGTTTGAGAGCGAGTGTGAGAGAGTGTGTGTGTTTGAGGGCAAGCGTGTGTGTGTGTGTGTGTTTGAGAGCGAGTGGTAGAGAGTGTGTGTGTGTGTGTGTTTGAGAGCGAGCGTGGGTGTGTGTGTGTGTTTGAGAGCGAGTGTGAGAGAGTGTGTGTGTTTGAGAGCGAGTGTGAGAGAGTGTGTGAGAGTGTGTGTGTTTGAGAGCGAGCGTGGGTGTGTGTGTGTGTTTGAGAGCGAGCGTGGGTGTGTGTGTGTGTTTGAGAGCGAGAGTGAGAGTGTGTGTGTGTTTGAGAGCGAGAGTGGGTGTGTGTGTGTTTGAGAGCGAGTGGTAGAGAGTGTGTGTGTGTGTGTTTGAGAGCGAGCGTGGGTGTGTGTGTGTGTTTGAGAGCGAGTGTGAGAGAGTGTGTGTGTGTGTTTGAGAGCGAGCGTGGGTGTGTGTGTGTGTTTGAGAGCGAGTGTGAGAGAGTGTGTGTGTGTTTGAGAGCGAGCGTGGGCGTGTGTGTGCGCAGGTGTGTGTGTGTGCGTTTGAGAGCGAGCGTGAGAGAGTGTGTGTGTGTGTTTGAGAGCGAGCATGAGAGAGTGTGTGTGTGTTTGAGAGCGAGCGTGGGCGTGTGTGTGTGTGTTTGAGAGCGAGCGTGGGTGTGTGTGTGTGTGTGTGTGTTTGAGAGCGAGCATGAGAGAGAGTGTGTGTGTGTGTTTGAGAGCGAGCGTGGGTGTGTGTGTGTTTGAGAGCGAGCATGAGAGAGTGTGTGTGTGTGTTTGAGAGCGAGCGTGGGTGTGTGTGTGTGTTTGAGAGCGAGCGTGGGTGTGTGTGTGTGTGTGTGTGTTTGAGAGCGAGCATGAGAGAGTGTGTGTGTGTTTGAGAGCGAGCGTGGGTGTGTGTGTGTGTTTGAGAGCGAGCATGAGAGAGTCTGTGTGTGTGTTTGAGAGCGAGCATGGGTGTGTGTGTGTGTGTGTTTGAGAGCGAGCATGAGAGAGTGTGTGAGAGTGTGTGTGTTTGAGAGCGAGCGTGGGTGTGTGTGTGTGTTTGAGAGCGAGCGTGGGTGTGTGTGTGTGTTTGAGAGCGAGAGTGAGAGTGTGTGTGTGTTTGAGAGCGAGAGTGGGTGTGTGTGTGTTTGAGAGCGAGTGGTAGAGAGTGTGTGTGTGTGTGTTTGAGAGCGAGCGTGGGTGTGTGTGTGTGTTTGAGAGCGAGTGTGAGAGAGTGTGTGTGTGTGTTTGAGAGCGAGCGTGGGTGTGTGTGTGTGTTTGAGAGCGAGTGTGAGAGAGTGTGTGTGTGTTTGAGAGCGAGCGTGGGCGTGTGTGTGCGCAGGTGTGTGTGTGTGCGTTTGAGAGCGAGCGTGAGAGAGTGTGTGTGTGTGTTTGAGAGCGAGCATGAGAGAGTGTGTGTGTGTTTGAGAGCGAGCGTGGGCGTGTGTGTGTGTGTTTGAGAGCGAGCGTGGGTGTGTGTGTGTGTGTGTGTGTTTGAGAGCGAGCATGAGAGAGAGTGTGTGTGTGTGTTTGAGAGCGAGCGTGGGTGTGTGTGTGTTTCAGAGCGAGCATGAGAGAGTGTGTGTGTGTGTTTGAGAGCGAGCGTGGGTGTGTGTGTGTGTTTGAGAGCGAGCGTGGGTGTGTGTGTGTGTGTGTGTGTTTGAGAGCGAGCATGAGAGAGTGTGTGTGTGTGTTTGAGAGCGAGCGTGGGTGTGTGTGTGTGTGTGTTTGAGAGCGAGCGTGGGAGAGTGTGTTACCAGGACTCGTGATGTTAGATACCATCTGTATGCTCTGGAATGAACCCCAGTAAGATAAGGGGACTTGGCACATCGGGCGAAGGTGTTTACTGGATTATACATTCACAAGGCTGCACAAGCCACTATCAAATCATTTAAACATTACACTGTGAAACATGAAAATAGGTGCCAGTGCTCTACAGTATGTGGGATTGTACCTTCAACAGCCTCTGTCTGTCTGTCTCTCCAGGAGATGCTCGGTCCAAGCTCTCCAGTGCGTACATTAATAACTCTCATGGAGTGGACGACGATGACTTCTATGACAGGAACTTGGCTCTGTTTGAGGTGAGCCCCGCCCACTCTGACTGAAAGGGGGTTAGTTTAGACCGAGGTCTGAAACAAACTGGACAAACTGCCAGTTTCGTCTGTTTCTTCGCCCTGTTTCCTCTCTCAGGAGGAGATGGACACCCGGCCCAAGGTCTCCTCTCTGCTCAGCCGCCTGGCAAACTACACCAACCTGACCCAGGGAGCCAAGGAGCACGAGGAGGCTGAGAGCATCGGGGAGAAACGCAAACCCAGCAAGGTACCGGCCTGACACCCCCCACATCCTAAACCTGCACCTACACCCCCCACATCCTAAACCTGCACATACACCCCCCACATCCTAAACCTGCACATACACCCCCCACATCCTAAACCTGCACATACACCCCTCACATCCTAAACCTGCACATACACCCCCCACATCCTAAACCTGCACATACACCCCTCACATCCTAAACCTGCACATACACCCCCTCACATCCTAAACCCACACCTACACCCCCCACATCCTAAACCTGCACATACACCCCTCACATCCTAAACCTGCTTATACACCCTCACATCCTAAACCTTCTCATACACCCCCACATCCTAAACCTGCACCTACACCCCTCACATCCTAAACCCACACCTACACCCCCTCACATCCTAAACCCACACATACACCCCCTCACATCCTAAACTCACACATACACCCCCCACATCCTAAACCTGCTTATACACCCTCACATCCTAAACCTGCTCATACACCCCTCTTCACATCCTAAACCCTCACATACACCCTCACATCCTAAACCCACACCTACACCCCCTCACATCCTAAACCCACACCTACACCCCCTCACATCCTAAACCCACACATACACCCCTCACATCCTAAACCCACACATACACCCTCTCACATCCTAAACCCTTACATCCCCCCTCACATCCTAAACCTGCACATACACTCCCCCTCACATCCTAAACCCTTACATCCCCCCTCACATCCTAAACCCTCACATACCCCCCAAATCTCGTATGACAGTGATTGTTGGTCATCCCTGACCTATGAGGGCTTGATTTTGATTGGCTGTTGTTCTCAGTCTCCTCAGATGGGCACCTTCATGGGTGTCTACCTGCCCTGCCTGCAGAATATTTTTGGGGTGATTCTGTTCCTGCGCCTGTCCTGGGTCGTGGGAACTGCCGGAATCATGCAGGCCCTGTGTATCGTTTTCATCTGCTGCTGTTGTGTGAGTGTCTGTCACACACACTCACACACACACACACACACACACTCTCACACACACACACACACTCACACACACACACACACACACACTCACACACACACACGCGCACACACACTCACACACACACACACTCACACACACACACGCGCACACACTCACACACACGCACACACACACACACACACACACGCGCACACACACTCACACACACACACACACACACACACACACGCGCACACACACTCACACACAAGCTCACACACACACACACACACTCACACACACACTCACGCACGCACACACACTTACTCACACATGCACGCACAGCCACACTCACTCTCTCTCACACACACTCTCTAATAACACCAAAATGTGTTTGTTTCCTCAGACCATGTTGACTGCTATCTCCATGAGTGCCATTGCTACCAATGGAGTTGTACCAGGTGTGCTTTTTCTTTATGTTCTTCCCTGTCAACATGTTTTCAGCTTACAGTAACACAGCACTGAGCTCACAGTAACACAGACCACTGAGCTCACAGTAACATAGACCACTGAGCTCACAGTAACACAGACCACTGAGCTCACAGTAACATAGACCACTGAGCTCACAGTAACACAGACCACTGAGCTCACAGTAACATAGACCACTGAGCTCACAGTAACACAGACCACTGAGCTCACAGTAACACAGACCACTGAGCTCACAGTAACATAGACCACTGAGCTCACAGTAACACAGGTCACTGAGCTCACAGTAACACAGACCACTGAGCTCACAGTTACACAGATCACTGAGCTCTCAGTAACACAGGTCACTGAGCTCACAGTGACACAGCCCACTGAGCTCACAGTGACACTGAGCTCACTGTACCACAGACCACTGAGCTCACAGTAACACAGCACTGACCTCACCGTGACACTGAGCTCACAGTAACACAGCACTGACCTCACCGTGACACTGAGCTCACAGTAACACAGACCACTGAGCTCACAGTGACACTGAGCTCACAGTAAAGCAGACCACTGAGCTCACAGTAACATAGACCACTGAGCTCACAGTAACGCAGACCACTGAGCTCACAGTAAAACAGCACTGACCTCACCGTGACACTGAGCTCACAGTAACGCAGACCACTGAGCTCACAGTAACGCAGACCACTGAGCTCACAGTAACGCAGACCACTGAGCTCACAGTAACGCAGACCACTGAGCTCACAGTAACACAGACCACTGAGCTCCCAGTGACACTGAGCACTGAGCTCACAGTAATATATTTAGGCCAGTAATCTTTCAGTTTTTACATAACCATGCTTTTATCTTTAGCTCTTTTGTCTGTCATTTATTTCTCTTCCCACCTCACTCTGTCTTTCTTTCTGTTCCCCTTTCCCTGCCCCCCCCCCCCCCCCCCCCCCCCAAGCTGGTGGCTCGTACTTCTTGATCTCTCGGTCGTTGGGTCCTGAGTTTGGGGGGGCAGTAGGCCTGTGTTTCTACCTGGGAACTACCTTCTCCGGAGCCATGTACATCCTGGGGGCCATCGAAATCCTGCTGGTGCGTGTCTTCATCACCCTCACCCCCATCCTCTTTTCACAACCTTCATCATCTAATCTGCGTGTGTACGTCTGTATGGTGTGTGTGTGTTTGTCATGTCTGGTGTGTTTGGTGTGTGTGTATGGTGTTCGGTGTGTGGTGCATGTGTGTGTGCTGCGTATGGTGTATGGTGCTTGTGTGCAAATTGTGTATGGTGTTTGGTGTATGGTGCATGTGTGTATGGTGTGTGTGTTGTGTGTATGGTATGTATGTTGTGTCTATGGTATATGGTGTGTGTATGTTGTGTGTGTCTTTGTTGTGTATATGGTGTGTGTGGTGTATGTTGTGTGTATGGTGTGTGTGGTCTGTATGTTGTGTGTATGGTACATGGTGTGTATGGTGCATATGGTGTATATTGTATGGTGTGCATGGTGCTTATGGTGTATGGTGTATATGGTGTGTTGTGTATATTGTATGGTGTATATTGTGTATGGTGTATATTGAATGGTGTATGTGGTGTATGGTGCATATGATGCATATTGTGTGGTGTGTATGGTGCATATGGTGTATATTGTATGGTGTATGGTGCCTGTGCTGCAGATGTACATGGCTCCCGCTGCAGCAGTGTTCCAGGCGGGGGATGAGGATGACGAGCAGGCGGTGCAGCTCAATAACATGCGGCTGTACGGAAGCCTCTTCCTGCTGCTCATGGCTCTGCTCGTCTTCGTGGGCGTCAAGTACGTCAACAAGCTGGCATCCGTCTTCCTGGCCTGCGTCATCATCTCCATCCTCTCCATCTTCACTGGCGCCCTGGTCTCCGCCTTTACGCCCCGCCCTTTCACGTGAGTCACATGACTTATAGTGAGCGAGTACCCACTGTGTCCTTATAGTGAGTGAGTGCCCACTGTGTTCTTATAGTGAGCGAGTGCCCACTGTGTCCTTATAGTAAGCGAGTGCCCACTGTGTCCTTATAGTGAGTGCCCACTGTGTCCTTATAGTAAGCGAGTGCCCATTGTGTCCTTATAGTAAGCGAGTGCCCACTGTGTCCTTATAGTGAGTGCCCACTGTGTCCTTATAGTGAGCGAGTGCCCACTGTGTCCTTATAGTAAGCGAGTGCCCACTGTGTCCTTATAGTAAGCGAGTGCCCACTGTGTCCTTATAGTGAGTGCCCACTGTGTCCTTATAGTGAGCGAGTGCCCACTGTGTCCTTATAGTGAGTCCCCACTGTGTCCTTATAGTGAGTCCCCACTGTGTCCTTATAGTGAGCGAGTCCCCACTGTGTCCTTATAGTGAGTCCCCACTGTGTCCTTATAGTGAGTCCCCACTGTGTCTTCATAGTGAGCGAGTGCCCACTGTGTCCTTATAGTGAGTCCCCACTGTGTCCTTATAGTGAGCGAGTGCCCACTGTGTCCTTATAGTGAGCGAGTGCCCACTGTGTCCTTATAGTGAGTGCCCACTGTGTCCTTATAGTGAGTCCCCGCTGTGTCCTTATAGTGAGTCCCCACTGTGTCCTTATAGTGAGCGAGTGCCCACTGTGTCCTTATAGTGAGTCCCCACTGTGTCCTTATAGTGAGCGAGTGCCCACTGTGTCCTTATAGTAAGCGAGTGCCCACTGTGTCCTTATAGTGAGCGAGTGCCCACTGTGTCCTTATAGTGAGCGAGTGCCCACTGTGTCCTTATAGTGAGTCCCCACTGTGTCCTTATAGTGAGTCCCCACTGTGTCTTCATAGTGAGCGAGTCCCCACTGTGTCCTTATAGTGAGTCCCCACTGTGTCCTTATAGTGAGCGAGTGCCCACTGTGTCCTTATAGTGAGTCCCCACTGTGTCCTTATAGTGAGCGAGTGCCCACTGTGTCCTTATAGTGAGTCCCCACTGTGTCCTTATAGTGAGCGAGTGCCCACTGTGTCCTTGTCTTCTCTTCTGCTCAGAGTGTGCATGCTGGGTGACCGCCTGCTCTCGGGCCACGCCCTCCTCGATGGGCAGTGTGCGAAGACGGTAGCGCTGAAGGACCTGGTGCAGGAGACAGCCAATCAGACGCTGAATGGCACTGCCACGCCCCTCAACACAACACTGACCTCCATGCCCACCCCCGCTCTCCCCTCCGCCCCTACACACCTGTGGGAGTTGTTCTGCAATAGCTCACAACTTAACACCACAGAAAAGTGTGAGGGGTACTTTATTCAGCACGACCTGTTTGAGATGCAGGCTATCCCTGGCCTCAGTAGCGGAGTCATCTCAGGTACAGCAGGAGGCTCTAATAATTACTTTAATAATGTTTAAAACTGAGGGTGTGAATCTGCACACTTCAGTACTGTTACAATGCAGGCACCCACAACAAAGAAAGCTACCCTGCAGAACTGCATTCTGGGATATGAAGTAATCTGCACAACAGCTTGCTCACTGGGAGGGTTTGGGAATGTGGGGTTCAATAATATGGACCTCACCCAAATCAAATGAGGTTCAGACATTTTTTTTTTTTTTTTTGCAAATTAACTAATTGGTTCATAACTATGTTTTTGCACTCACATACAAATCTCTCCCAGACAGACAAATGTTATAATTAATTTTCATTTCTTTACATGCTTTATTTTTTTGGGAAGAAGTTTACCATTGTATGAGCATTCATTCCTTTTTTTCATCCACTACAGCCAATCAGATTTTAAAACATCCTTTTTGCAACACCCACATTATCTGACCAATCACAGCACATATGTGCTCATATGTGGGGTGGGGTAGCGTGGGGTGGGGTGGGGTGGGGTGGGGTCGGGTGTATTGCCGCAGGGTGGGGTAGCGTGGCGTGCCGCAGGGTGGGGTGGGGTAGCGTGGGGTAGAGTTGGGTGGCGTGCCGTGGGGTAGCGTGGGGTGGGGTGGGGTGGCGTGCCGCAATGGGAAGTCCTAGACTGTGTGTGTGTGTGCTTGCATGTGCGTATATATGTGTGTGTGTGTGTTCGTGCGTGTGTGCGTGCGCGTGTGTATGAGTGCGTGTGTGTGTGCCTGTGAGAGCAAATTTGTCTGTGTTGTCCTTATATTTTTTTGTCAATCAGTTGCCGCTCTACCTCTCCCTTTCTCTCTCGCTTCTTAGAGAACGTCTGGAGTTCTTACCTGAGCAAAGGGGAGGTGCTTGAAAAGAAGCCACTCCCCTCCACAAATCTGCCTCACCCACCGTCAAATCGCCTGCCTTATGTCTTTGCTGACATCACCACGTCCTTCACACTCTTGGTGGGGATCTTCTTCCCTGCTGTCACAGGTAGCTCCTCCCCCTTCCCCTCTGTCACAGGTAGCTCCTCATTTATGATCTCAATAAACAATAACAACATTACAAATCACATTGAATGGAATAGTAACTCAGATTTCAGTTGTAGCGCATGTTTTTGGTTGACGCTGAGAGTTTTTCTTTGTGATGGAGGATATTTTAGGTCCTTAGAGAAGTTTCTCACATCCTGCTGGCTTCAGGGTGGCAGATGGAGGGTGGATGGGCCCTGTCAGGAACACCCCTCTCCTGTTCTCTCAGGGTTTAAAGCTAGAACACTCACAGCAGTTCGTGCAGCAGCATTGTGTCTCCAGTGACTGTGTTGCTTCATTCTTTTTTTAATGACATTTAACCCATTGAACCCATAGGACTGGAAATAGCTTCTGCGTGTATCGTTACAGGCTGTGAAGATCAAGTAGGCTGTCAGAGATTTTGGAGCTGAGCTTAATGGTGCAGGAACATTTCTCACAGCGTTTTCTCTCACTCTCTTCCTCTCTCCCTCTCTCTCTCTCTCTCTCTCTCTCTCACTCTCTTCCTCTCTCTCTCTCACTCTCTTCCTCTCTCCCTCTCTCTCTCTCTCACTCTCTCACTCTCTCACTCTCTCTCTCTCTCTCTCTCTCTCTCTCTCTCTCTCAGGTATCATGGCGGGTTCTAACCGCTCAGGGGATCTGAAAGACGCTCAGCGCTCCATCCCCATCGGCACCATTCTGGCCATCCTCACCACTTCACTCGTCTGTATCCTTCTGTAGCACCTCTCTCTCTCTCTCCCTCTCTCTTCCCCCCCCTCTCTGTCTCCCTCCTCTCTCTCCCTCCCTCCCTCCCCCCTCTTTCTCTCTCCCTCCCTCCTCTTTCTCTCCCCCTCTCTCTCCCTCCCTCCTCTTTCTCTCTCCCCCCCCCCTCCCTCCCTCCCCCCTCTTTCTCTCTCTCCTTCCCTCCCCCCTCTCGTGTTCTCTCAGTCTCTCTCTGATAGTGCTGTAGATGGTGAGTGTTTTCAGAATCTTATGTGGACGTTGTCACTGTGTTGTACTGGTTTTCTTGAGCTCCAGAGTTAGACCTCTGCAGTGTGGTGCTGTTTGGAGCCTGCATCGAGGGCGTGGTCCTGAGAGACAAGTGAGTACTGTGTGTGTGTGCGCGCGTGTGTGTGTGTGAGTGTGTAAGAGTGTGTGTGAGTGAGTGTGTGTGTGAGAGTGCGTGTATGTGAGAGTGTGTGTGTGTATGTGTGTGTGAGAGTGTGTGTGTGTGTGTGTGTGGGTGTACCTGAGTGTGCTGCAGTGTTTGTGACAGTGGGCTCTCTGGCGCCCCCGCAGGTTTGGAGACTCACTGCGGGGGAACCTGGTAGTGGGCGCGCTGTCCTGGCCCTCCCCCTGGGTGATTGTGATTGGCTCCTTCTTCTCCACCTGTGGGGCGGGGCTCCAGTCTCTGACGGGCGCTCCTCGTCTGCTTCAGGCCATCGCCAAGGACAACATCGTACCCTTCCTGAGGGTGGGGCTCTCCTCTCTACGGTCTCCATCCCTCTCTCCCTCCATCCATCCCTCTGTCCCTCTATCCTCAATCTGTCCATCCCTATGCCCGTCTGTCCATCCCTCTATCCATCCCTCTGTCCCCCACTCCACAGTCTCTATCCCTCTGTCCATCCCTCTATCCTCAATCTGCCCATCCCTCTATCCATCCCTTTGTCCCTCTGTCCTCATTCTCTCCTCATTGTATTGTACAGGTGTATACAGGTGTGTTGTATTGTACAGGTGCATACAGGTGTGTTGTATTGTATAGGTGCATACAGGTGTGTTG
>NC_049207.1:602500-615000 GCF_013347855.1 Anguilla anguilla | reverse complement strand
CTCTCTCTTGACTAGCATGACCACACATAAGTATTGTCAAAGCATTCCTTATATATATCACTGGCAATAAGTTCAGCTAAAGCGTATAGTAAAATACATATTATTTTAAGAGCAATTGAGTAGTGATCATTTCACTCAAAAGTAAATTCAAACTGTAACTGTCAGGACTGTAATACCCATAATACTGATCTTGCAAGTGTTTTGGGTGGTATGCTCCTCCCTGTCTCTCTGAGTGGTGTAGTAAGGGTCTGACTGGGGCAGTAAGAGTCTGACTGGGGAAGTAAGGGTCTGACTGGGGCAGTAAGGGTCTGACTGGGGCAGTAAGGGTTTGACTGGGGCAGTAAGGGCCTGGTTGGGGCAGTAAGGGTCTGGCTGGGGCAGTAAGGGTCTGGTTAGGGCAGTAAGGGTCTGGGTGGAGCAGTTAGGGTCTGGGTGGGGCAGTAAGGGTCTGGTTGGGGCAGTGAGGGTCTGGCTGGGGCAGTGAGGGGGCTGATGTGGTCCTTGTGTCTGCAGACTCTGAGGCAGCTGATGGAGCAGGAGCGGGTGAAGGGCTTCTGCCAGTGCATTGTGGCTCTGAAGGCCCGCGAGGGGATCAGTCACATGATCCAGTCCAGTGGCCTGGGCGGCATGCGCCACAACACGGTGCTGATGGGCTGGCCCCACACCTGGCGCCAGAGCGAGGACCCCCACTCCTGGAAAACCTTCATCAGTGAGGGGGGGGGGTACGGGGGGGGGGGGGGGGGGGGGGGTGTAGTGTGTGTAAGGGTGTAGGGTGAGTGTGTAGGTTGGGAGTGAAGGGGTGTAGGGTGAGTGTGTAAGGGTGTAGGTTGGGAGTGTTCGGGTGTAGAGTGAGTGTGTAAGGGTGTAGGTTGGCAGTGAAAGGGTGTAGGGTGAGGGTTTAGGTTGGGAGTGAAGGGGTGTAGGGTGAGTGTGTAAGGGTGTAGGTTGGGAGTGTAAGGGTGTAGGGTGAGTGTGTAAGGGTGTAGGTTGGGAGTGTAAGGGTGTAGGGTGAGTGTGTAAGGGTGTAGGTTGGGAGTGAAAGGGTGTAGGGTGAGTGTGTAAGGGTGTAGGTTGGGAGTGTAAGGGTGTAGGGTGAGTGTGTAAGGGTGTAGGTTGGGAGTGTAAGGGTGCAGGTTGGGAGTGAAAGGGTGTAGGGTGAGTGTGTAAGGGTGTAGTGTGTGTAAGGGTGTAGAGTGAGTGTGTAAGGGTGTAGGTTGGGAGTGAAAGGGTGTAGGGTGAGTGTGTAAGGGTGTATGTTGGGAGTGAAATGGTGTAGGGTGAGTGTAAGTATGCAGGTTGGGAGTGTATGGGTGTAGGGTGAGTGTGTATGGTGTAGGTTGGGAGTGAAAGGGTGTAGTGTGAGTGTGTAAGGGTGTAGGTTGGGAGTGAAAGGGTGTAGGGTGAGTGTGAAAGGGTGTAGGGTGAGCGTGTAAGGGTATAGGTTGGGAGTGAAAGGGTGCAGGGTGAGTGTGTAAGGGTGTAGGTTGGGAGTGAAAGGGTGTAGGGTGAGTGTGTAAGGGTGTAGGTTGGGAGTGAAAGGGTATAGGATGAGTGTGTAAGGGTGTAGGTTGGGAGTGAAAGGGTGTAGGGTGAGAGTGTGTAAGGGTGTAGTGTGTGTATGGCTGTAGTGTGAGTGTGTAAGGGTGTAGGTTGGGAGTGTAAGGGTGTAGGGTGAGAGTGTGTAAGGGTGTAGTGTGTGTATGGCTGTAGTGTGAGTGGTCGTAACAGCGTCTCCTCTATCAGACACAGTACGGGTGACGACAGCAGCACACCTGGCTCTGCTGGTTCCGAAGAACACCTCTCTGTTTCCGGGCAACAGTGAGCCCTTCACTGAAGGCTACATCGATGTCTGGTGGATCGTCCATGACGGGGGCATGCTAATGCTACTGCCATTCCTGCTACGACAGCATAAGGTCAGAGTGTGTGTGTGTGTGTGTGTGTGTGTGTGAGTGTGTGACTGTGTGTGTGAGTGTGTGTGTGTGAGTGTGTGACTGTGTGTGTGAGTATGTGTGTGTGTGTGAGTGAGTGTGTGTGTGTGAGTGCGTGTATGCGTGTGTGTGTGTGTGTGTGTGTGTGTGTGAGTGTGTGAGTGTGTGTGTGAGTGTGTGACTGTGTGTGTGAGTGTGTGTGTGTGAGTGTGTGACTGTGTGTGTGAGTGTGTGTGTGTGAGTGTGTGACTGTGTGTGTGTGTGTGTGACTGTGTGTGTGAGTATGTGTGTGTGTGTGAGTGAGTGTGTGTGTGTGAGTGCGTGTATGCGTGTGTGTGTGTGTGTGAAGGTATATGTGTGTAACTACGGTGTGTGTGTGTGTGTGTGCGTGCGTGTGTGTATCTACGGTGTGTGTGTGTGTGTGTGAGAGAGTGAGTGCGTGTGTGTGTTTAACTACGGTGTATGTGAGTGTGTGTGTGTGTGTGTATATATATGTGTGAGAGTGTGTGTGTGTGTAACTGCAGTGTGTGTGTGTATATGTGTGAGAGTGTGTGAGTGTATGCGTGTGTGTGTGTGTGTGAAGGTGTATTTGTGTGTTTGTGTATGTAACTACGGTGTGTGTGTGTGTGTGTGTATCTATGGTGTATGTGTGTGTGTGTATCTATGGTGTGTGTGTGTGTGTGTGTGTAACTACGGTGTGTGTGTGTGTGTGTGTGTGTGTGTGGATGTGTAACTACGGTGTGTGCGTGTGTGTGTGTGTGTGTGTAACTACGGTGTGTGTGTGTGTGTGTGTGTGTAACTACGGTGTGTGTGTGTGTGTGTGTGTGTGTGTGTAACTACGGTGTGTGTTTGTCTCAGGTGTGGAGGAAGTGTGGGATGCGGATCTTCACGGTAGCGCAGATGGAGGATAACTCCATCCAGATGAAGAAGGATCTGGCCACCTTCCTATATCACCTGCGCATCGAGGCGGAGGTGGAGGTGGTGGAGATGGTAAACTCTGGCTGAGTGGAATACTGACAGTATGGTTACTGGGTGAATAAATTGGTGTAAAGCTGGGTCTTATTAGTGGAGAAGTTTCAGGTTGCTCTAATAGGCTGAATGGACAGGTTACAGTGTCCCTGATTGGCTCCTTCTTTCAGCACAACAGTGACATCAGTGCATACACCTATGAGAGAACCCTGATGATGGAGCAGAGATCACAGATGCTGAGACAGATGCGTCTCTCCAAATCTGACCGAGACAGAGAGGTGAGTGTGTATGTGTGCGGGTGTGTGTGTATGCATGTGCGTGTGTGTATGTATGTGTGTGTATGTGTATGTGTATATGTGTGTGAGTGTGTGTGTGTATGTGTGTGAGTGTGTGTGCACTCTCAATGCAGTTGTGCTGCATGTTGACTTTGTCTCCCTCTGCTGGATGTTGTGTGCAGCGCGTGCGGTGGAGCTTTGATGATGTAAGTGGATCTCCAGCCTCGTTGGGTTCTGCTAAAGTTCAGGTGTAGAGTTAGTGCTTGCGCCCCCATTGTTACCCCACCCTTACAGGTAGAGCTTCACCTGGTCTGTTAGGAGCAGGGCAGAGCACTAGGACTGGGCTGCTGGCTAGACAGTGGATAGCAGACAGTAGTTAATAGTAGACAGTAGATAATAGTAGACAGTAGATAATAGATCATTAGTAAATTATTTTCATAGCAGAGGGAAAACCTTGAGACTAACAGTTTTTTTTCCATAGGTGGACTTGGCCTGTTATAAGTGCTCTATAAGTGCAGTATCAGTGCTCTACTGAAGCAGTGCAGTATCAGTGCTCTACTGAGGCAGTGCAGTATCAGTGCTCTACTGAGGCAGTGCAGTATCAGTGCTCTACTGAGGCAGTGCAGTATCAGTGCTCTACTGAGGCAGTGCAGTATCAGTGCTCTACTGAGACAGTGCAGTATCAGTGCTCTACTGAGACAGTGTAGTATCAGTGCTCTACTGAGACAGTGCAGTATCAGTGCTCTACTGAGACAGTGCAGTATCAGTGCTCTACTGAGACAGTGCAGTATCAGTGCTCTACTGAGACAGTGCAGTATCAGTGCTCTAGTGAGGCAGTGCAGTATCAGTGCTGTACTGAGACAGTGCAGTATCAGTGCTGTACTGAGGCAGTGCAGTATCAGTGCTCTACTGAGGCAGTGCAGTATCAGTGTCCTACTGAGACAGTGCAGTATCAGTGCTGTACTGAGACAGTGCAGTATCAGTGCTCTACTGAGGCAGTGCAGTATCAGTGCTCTACTGAGGCAGTGCAGTATCAGTGTCCTACTGAGGCAGTGCAGTATCAGTGCTCTACTGAGGCAGTGCAGTATCAGTGCTCTACTGAGACAGTGCGGTATCAGTGCTCTACTGAGGCAGTGAAGTGTCAGTGCTCTACTGAGGCAGTGAAGTGTCAGTGCTCTACTGAGACAGTGCAGTGTCAGTGCTCTACTGAGGCAGTGCAGTATCAGTGCTCTACTGAGACAGTGCGGTATCAGTGCTCTACTGAGGCAGTGAAGTATCAGTGCTCTACTGAGGCAGTGAAGTGTCAGTGCTCTACTGAGGCAGTGCAGTATCAGTGCTCTACTATTATAATTGTGGGGGTTAGCAATGGGTGGCGTCTGATGGGGATGGTGATGGGGGAGTCTCTGATGGGGGTGGTGACCGGCGATGGTGATGGGCGTTGTCTCTGATGGGGGGTGGTGATGGGCGGAGTCTCTGTACCACAGGCCCAGCTGGTGAAGGACAGGAACTCCATGCTGCGTCTGACCAGCATCGGCTCGGACGATGACGATGAAACAGATGTTGGGGATCGCAGTGTGGGCGGAGCTACAACTGAGCATCGCCGCGTCCACATGACGTGGACTAAAGAGCGCTTACAGCAAGTCCGAGCGCAGTCCGGCTGCAGCACGCCCGAGGGCTTCAGAGACATGCTGAGCATGAGACCGTGAGTCCTCCTGTCTCACCTCTGTCTCCCTGCTGTCTCCCTGCTGTCTCACTGCTGTGTCGCTGCTGTCTCTCTGCTTTCTCCCTGCTGTCTCCCAGCTGTCTCACCTGCTGTCTCACTGCTGTCTCTCTGCTGTCTCCCAGCTGTCTCACCTGCTGTCTCACTGCTGTCTCCCTGCTGTCTCTCTGCTGTCTCACTGCTGTCTCCCTGCCGTCTCACTGCTGTCTCTCTGCTGTCTCCCTGCTGTCTCACTGCTGTCTCTCTGCTTTCTCCCAGCTGTCTCACCTGCTGTCTCTCTGCTGTCTCACTATTGCCACTGCTATGTTAACTGGTGCTCTCTAGACATGGATCCCGATTAGCCTGTTTGGCTAACTGCTGTTGTTCAGTGGATCCCGATTAGCATGTTTGGCTAACTGCTGTTGTTCAGTAGTTCCTGATTGCCGTTTGTGGCTAATTTTGCTGTTGTGCAGGGATCACTCCAACGTGCGTCGCATGCACACAGCTGTAAAGCTGAACGAGGTCATCGTCAACAAGTCCCATGATGCTCGGCTGGTGCTGCTCAACATGCCAGGGCCCCCCAGGAACCAGGAGGGAGACGAGAACTGTATCCTTCATCCGGTGTTCCCTCTACATTCCCACAACGTTCCCTCTACATTCCTACAACGTTCCCTCTACATTCTCACAACGTCTTATTGGACATACACAGCACTATAAAACACACGGTTTACCTCATAGGGGGATCCATTTGTTTTGCTTATTTTTATGGATTGTAGCTGCCAGACTGTCCCTTAATGGTGTCATATATACATTACATTCTGGCATTTAGGGGAAGGTCAGAGCACCACAGTCCAATGACAGGTGTTCATATTTTCCAGTGTTTTACTGATGAATCTCTGCTCATGTACTCTGCTTAAAGGATACAGCCTCAGTGCCCCACCAGGGAATTTAACCTACAGCTTCTGACTTATAAGCCCACAGCCCTGACCCTAACCCAGACCCTGACCCTAACCCAGACCTTAACCCAGACCCTAACCCTGACCTTGACCCTGAACCTGAACCTAACCCAGACCCTGACCCTGACCCTGATCCTAACCCTAACCGTATCCATAACCCTGACCCTGCCCTTGACCCTGACCCTAACCCAGACCCTAACCCTGACCCTGACCCTGACCCTGATCCTAACCCTAACCGTATCCATAACCCTGACCCTGCCCCTGACCCTGACCCTAACCCAGACCCTAACCCTGACCCTGACCCTGACCCTAACGGCTGTGCTACACTTGCTGCCCCATAAATGTAGGATTTCATCATCTCAGCTGCAGCATACGCCAGTGTGCGGAAACCACAGTTATTTTTTTTCTCTATGAACAATTGGCTGATTGTCTGCTGTCGGTCACATGGTGTGGGAGTGAATGGGAAGTGTTGCTGATCTTGACTCTCCTGCAGATATGGAGTTTTTAGAGGTACTGACCGAGGGATTAGAGCGCGTCCTATTGGTCAGGGGCGGGGGAAGTGAGGTCATCACCATCTACTCGTGATGGAGAGGAAGTGGAGTGGCCAGTGGAGACGGAAGGAGGGGATCCGGCGGCTCTGCTGTAGAACTGAACTCTGATGAACGACCGATCTGGTGAACTCTGTTCACAGAATGTGCACATAACCCTAAAGATTTGACCTACACTGGAACCCCCTTCACCGTGTCCCCCCACCCACGCCCACCCCCACTCCCGCTTTGTAAGACACATTCCATTTGGGGCATCTCCTCAGTATCGACAGCTATCACTGCAGTGTTCCTCTTACATGTGCATGTTTGCATAACTGCATATCGCATGTGTATGTGCGCCCACAAGTCAGTGTCATTGTGTGTGTGTGTGTGCGTGTATGACTCTATCTGCATGTGTGAGCGTGTGTGTGTGTGTGCGCGTGCGTGCATGCTGTGCGTGTTGCTTGTGTGTATGTGTGTGTGTGTGTGTGCGTGCATGCATGCTTGCTGTGCGTGTTGCTTGTGTGTGTATGTGTGTGTGTGTGTGTGTGTGCGTGCATGCATGCTGTGTGTGTTGCTTGTGTGTATGTGTGTGTGTGTGTGTGCGTGCATGCATGCTGTGTGTGCGTGCATGCTGTGCGTGTGTGTGTGTGCGTGTGTGTGCGCGCGTGCATGCATGCTGTGTGTGCGTGCATGCTGTGCGTGTGTGTGTGTGCGTGTGTGTGCGCGCGTGCATGCATGCTGTGCGTGTGTGCGCGTGCTCATACATGTGTAAACCCCGGCTCGATAAGCAGTGTTCTTTCTGTTCAGGGACTGTCTGGGTCTTTCTCCCTCCACATTTTTTTTTGCTTGTACATAAACAATGAGGAATCGCAGGGATTATGATTTTTTAAAATAATGACAAAACTATTAAAAAACGTAAATATTTTCCTTTAAAATGGGAATAAACCTGAGCCTCTACTTTATGTTTCAGATGGTTTTTTAAAATTGTTTTTATACATTTGGTCTCCAAGTCATTTCAACACAGATAATAATTTCAATTCAGCCAATGATGATTTTGAAGAGTTATTTCAGCATAACGATCAGCTGGGTAAATTATTTTATTTTCACTACCTTGTGGTCGGCCTGCTGGTGTGCCTCTGGAGCCATGCCAGGTGGAGCCAGTGCTCCTGGCTGGGCCACCCTAGCTGGACAGGTCAAAGGGTAGATGCCAGACAAACTGAACACTGTGGCTCCAGACCGGGCGGGGTCTGGCCCATGAGCCCCACACAGCAGCAAGAAAGCAGCTAGTCCTCCAGGCTGGGGGGGGCGACGGACAGCCAGGGCCCCCCCCCCCCCCAAGAAAGAGAATGACGCCTAACGCGCAGATGAAGCCTCCCTCAGCAAAGCCGTGTGAAGACGGGACAGTGGAATGTTCGAACCCTGCGTGGTGGCCGAAGTGCTGAGGTATAGCAGGCACTTTGGGTGGCATGTGAATTGGGGTGGACTACATGTGGAAGGACAACAGCAGCTGCAGGTAAAATCATTTTGTACTCGTGGAAGGAGCACAGTCGTGGAATTGGAGTTGGATTTGTGTCGTCAGAATTAGCTGCCAGTAGTCTAAAGAACTGGGAGACTGCTTCAGCCAGAATCCTAACAGCTACTGCAGGTTCTGTTCAGAATTATACAGTGCTGTGCACCAACTACCTGAGCACCTGAGGGAGCCAAGGAGGAAGTTGCAGTTGCTGGCATATGCATGCTTTGTTGATTTCGAGAAAGAAAGCATTTCACTGGAAAATGGCGCCACCTGGCCAGTAGCCAAGGAGCATAGCACAGGAAAAGTTGTAGATCATTGTTTGTAGACTAATATTTTCATACACCACTTTGCTTTGAACTCCAGTACAGATGTCATTTTTCATCAGAAACTGAACTGGTGGATGAAGCTCCTTCACGGTCTCCTGCATTTGGGCTATACTGTCCATCCACCCATTTTCAATCTAACCCTAACCGTAAACCTTACTCCTGCTGCGGGCCCCAGGGGGCCTGCGTCCTGTCCCAACACGCATTGGGTGAAAGGCAGGAACAGACCATGGGCAGGTCACCAATCCATCGCAGGGCCCACAGTCCATTCACACGCATTCATACCTCAAAGGCAATTTAATCTGTTCTGTTAGCCTAACCTGCATGTCTTTGGACTGTGGGAAGAGAAGAGAACCCGAGTCCCCGGAGGGAACCCACACGGACATGGGCAGAACCCTAACCTTAACCCTAACCCACACGGACATGGGCAGAACCCTAACCTTAACCCTAACCCACACGGACATGGGCAGAACCCTAACCCTAACCCACACGGACATGGGCAGAACCCTAACCCTAACCCTAACCCACACGGACATGGGCAGAACCCTAACCCACACGGACATAGGCAGAACCCTAACCCTAACCCACACGGAAATGGGCAGAACCCTAACCCTAACCCTAACCCACACGGACATGGGCAGAACCCTAACCCTAACCCACACGGACATGGGCAGAACCCTAACCCTAACCCACACGGACATGGGCAGAACCCTAACCCTAACCCACACGGACATGGGCAGAACCCTAACCCTAACCCACACGGACATGGGCAGAACCCTAACCCTAACCCACACGGACATGGGCAGAACATGTAAACTCCACACAAAGGTCCTCGGCTGGGATTTGAACTCTGAGCTACAACGTGTGCTCAAAAATGAAAATTAGATCATTTTATACACACAGTTACCCAAAAGAATGTACCCTGTTATTTACAGTCTTCAACTCTGCAGATTAAAGAAGGCTTCTTTACAGAGTTTGATCTACTTTTATTCTCTGCCAGTTAGCTGGAATATGATTGGATATGATGCAACTGACACAGCGTAGGTGCATCTACTTCTAACGCAGAGTAGTGAACTGCTTCTATACAGGTGAGCTCCAGGACAGCAAACAAAACAGGCCTACATGATTAGGACTCTTAAACGACTGAATAATAAATATTGTTTATCCCTACATCTGCAGAAGCAAAGGTGGTCAAAGTACTTGCATGAGAAATTGAAATACATGGGCCATGAACCAATTTGCGTAGACTATATTTAAAACTGTACTTGCACTGCGCTCTTGGGGTAAATAATCCTGCACAAACGGAACGCTTTGCTACCGCTACGTTATGTTCTACGTTCTGTGCCGCATCGCCTGTGCCACAAAGCTTCTATTTCAAATCGATTATTTATTTAGACCTATTGTAAAAGCATATCCGCTTGCTTACGTGAACGAAAAAACTGTAAAACTGTTAAAATTGAGAAAGTCATATAGTCTGCAGTAAACTACGTGTGATTTCACAACGCCAAAATGGCACAGTAGAAAAGCGTACGATCACCAATCGTTGGACACATTAAGCAGCAGTAACGTCGGTTCATCATATAGATCTGTAGTTCAGAACTTTACTGTTATAGTATACTACCCTTACAGTTCTATGGTTTCAACCAACACACAGCGTTTCTACGTCACTTCCCTTAATCAGAAGTACTCGGAAGTTGGTGCCATGTTGCGTTTTTGGGGAGTCTGTGAGAAAGAAGAGGAATCGAACTGATTTGAGGGAGAGTAGCTATGGAGGTAAGGGCAGGACCGTAGAGGGGCTGGGTATGTTCTGGAATGCCAGGGCCAAAACAAATCGCATTGGGACCGTAATCTATCAGTAAACCCAAGATAGAAAGCAAATCCGTACCCAAAGAGCAGCAGCTTGCTAACTAACTCTGAACTGTCTTACGTAACCAACAACAGTCGTTGTTTTAGCTTTTGAGGGATATGTCTGAGCTTATATGAAACGTGGTTTTGGGTTCGTTTATCTAAGACGGAAGTTAGCCAGCCAGCTAAGCTTTTCAGCCCAACGCACAGCGAAAAATGTGTGTCTCGCAATAAACCGACACTCCTTTTCTTAGCACCGCAGAGCCGTCACAATCGCCACCCAGCAAAGTGACCTGAACGAGCAATCCCAGAACCAGAAAGGAATGAGTTCATGCAGCCTGACAGGAATTTGCTGCAATATCTGCTTTGTTAACTCGGACAGAGTTAGCTGCCCTGTTTTTGCGTCATGGTACGCACAGCTGTGCTCATATTCTGAAGTTACATGTGATATATGTGAAGTTACGGAAGGTTTCTATTAACTGAAAATCAGTCAATCTCCACTGAATTTAGAACATATTAGCGGCGTCATATAGCGCCAGACATCTATCTGGAGACTGCGGAGTTAATTTTTAAAGGTTTATTAAAATATCTGCCATGCGATAACGTTCAGCGAAGTGAATATTATTTTATTTATTTTATTCTTACCATTAGAATAACTGTTATTTTGTGTTGTTTCTTGTCAAATATTAAAATCGTTGCCCAGTCGCACATCAGCCTGTTGCCTGAATGCGTTCCTTTGGTTCCTAAATCCCGAGTCATTATACCATTCATCATAACTCCCCTCGACACTGTGCAAACGACCAAGCGTTTGTACGTATTTGTGCTAGTTATGACCTGGGCAGTTGATTGATTTTAGCTATTTAATCGCCTCCGTCATCTTCAGCTCAACAGATCGGGTTTATAAACGCAAACTGAGGTGGAGCCAGAGTCAGTCCACACACTGGGCCCGGTATCAGCACACACGGTGGTACCCAGGACTGAGTTTGGGAACCACTGCCTTTGGATGGCAAAAAAAAAAAAGAAGAGAAAAGCATTCAGGACATACAAGCTCTATTATTTCCACTAGGATTTCAGCGTCAGGGTATTTGCAGATGTTTTTTGAATATCATATATTGTCACTAGTTGTTGATACATTATTACCATTCTAAATTGTATCTGAATACCTTGCCGTGTAATAAAAATGGGGTAATAAATACGTTCACAGAGGGGGTGTTTTGGAAAAAATGCTGATGTTTTTGCCAGTTGAAATAATTTTATTAATCATGAAAGTATTATTCTGAATCTCCGTCTATCATTATTACCATAAATAGGGCCTGTTTACATTTAACACCCCCCCCCCCCCCCCCCCCCCCCCCCACGGAATTTTCGGCTAGCTGTGAAGTTGTGGTGAATGAAATGAGGCACCTATGTGAACGATCGCTCTGGCTCGATTAGTAAGACTTGAGTGGGTCTAAGCTGCTGCTGTATTTTAGCGAACGGCGTTGGCTGGGGTTTGCTATTTTGGGTGCAAGTCAACCACGGGGAAAATATCTGTCATTGTTTTGAACGATTTGCCGTTGTCTTGGACTTGATACAGCACACTAGCTTCCGATAATTAGGAACTGACATTGACATTTAGTCATTTTCTTTCTTATTTTGGTGTCATTCAGAATTGGGGAGTAGGTGGCTAGTGTAACACTGCCAGCTATCTTTTGAGTTTATTTAGAATTAGGTTTAATCATAAATCAGAATATGTATTATACACATCAGCGGCCACTGCTCAGATGTTGGCTAAATCGTTAAAGTGCTGTGTTTTTCTAGCGTTTTGTAAATCGCAATGTAGATTTTTAAACGTGTGACATGCGGGCGCTGGCACGGAGCGGACTCCTGGGAAGTGTGAAATTATTTTTGCTAATGTCCACGGCAGGCTGTGACTTGTATGTTTTTGAATAGCCTATCACATTGGTAATAAAAACAATCTTTGTTTTCAAGCCGTGTTTCCAAAAAAAAGCTTAGCGGGTGGGTTGCTGATAGATTAAACTAGAGCAGGGTGGCTGACCGGCGTCCCTAGGCTCCCATAATAATAATAATAATAAGGGTAAATACATAACCTGGTGAAACACTCAGAATATGTGTGCCGGGCGTGCTGGTCATAGTTAATGAGCTGCTATTGACCTTTCGCAATACCGCTGAAATTGCTTTGAATGTGATCAGCAGTTTCAAAAATGGACCTTAATTTCTACTCGGAGTTGTCGGACAGTACCGAACATCACAGTGAGTCGGAGTTCCTGGACTCGCAGGCTTTCAACGGATACGACGCCGTCAACAAGGTGACCCTCATAAACGAAAGTGCTGACACACACTGGTTCTTGCAGAAGTTCAGTAGGCAGAGTCCGTTTGTACAATCCTGTGGCCAACGCACTAATTCTCACATGCGCGCCTAACAGCTTCGGCTGCATGCTATCTTATCCGCACGGATCATT
>NC_049207.1:585000-597500 GCF_013347855.1 Anguilla anguilla | reverse complement strand
AGGTGGTACCTACTGCAGAGGAAGTGGCAGAGATGGAGTTCACCTCTGGAGAGGTAGGGGGCGCCACACACACCTGCACTAACTGCATCCACCTGTCATTAATTGAACATTAAGCAGTCTTCATAAAATCTTTGTTCACATGGAAAACCATTCAAAATGCTTAACTTAATTTATCTGTTGCTCAGCCTCTCTCTCTTGCTCCCCCCCTCCTCGCTCTCCCCCCCCTCTCATTCTCTCTCGTTCTCCTCCCCCCTCTCTCTCGTTCTCTCTTGCTCTCTCCCCCCCCCCTCCCTCAGATGGAGGTGGAGGTGAATGTGGCTCCAGGCTCAGGGGACTCTGCCCCCCCTGGCCCCCCCAGCCCCCCCGCCCGCTGTATCCGGGCCGGCTGCACCAACGCGCCTGTGGAGAGCAAGGACTGGGACAGAGAGTACTGCAGCAACGAGTGTGTAGCCACACACTGCAGGTATACACACACACACACACACACACACATTGCACGTATACACATACACACAACTGCAGGTATACACACACACATACACACACACTGCAGGTATACACACACACATACACACACACTGCAGGTATACACACACACACACACACACACACACACACACACACACACACACACACACACACACACACACACACACACACACACACACACACACACACACAGCCACACACACACATAGCTCAGAAGGTAAGACCGATTGTCTGGCAGTCGGAGGGTTGTCGGTTCAAACCCCGCCCTGGGCGTGTCGAAGTGTCCTTGAGCAAGACACCTAACCCCTAACCTCTAACTGCTCTGGCGAATGAGAGGCATCAATTGTAAAGCGCTTTGGATAAAAGCGCTATATAAATGCAGTCCATTTACCATCCATTTACACACACTGCAGGTATACACACACACTGTGGATACACACATACACACACACACTGCAGGTATACACACACACACACACACACACATTGCAGGTATACACACACACACACACTGCAGGTATACACAAACACACTGTGGATTCACGCACACACACACTGCGGATACACACACACACACACACACGCACACACACTGCAGGTATACACACACACACTGTGGGGGCGACATAGCTCAGGAGGTAAGAGCGGTTGTCTGACAGTCGGAGGGTTGCCGGTTCGATCCCCCGCCCTGGGCGTGTCGAAGCGTCCCTGAGCAAGACACCTAACCCCTAATTGCTCCCAACAAGCTGATTGGTACCTTGCATGGCAGCCTTTCACCGTTGGTGTGTGTGTGTGAATGGGTGAATGAGAGGCATCAATTGTAAAGTGCTTTGGATAAAAGTGCTATATAAATGCAGTCCATTTACCATTTACACACACTGCAGGTACACACACACACACACACACACACTGCAGGTATACACACACACACTGCCAGTATACACACACACACACAATGCAGGCATACACACACACACTGCAGGTACACACATAATGCAGGCACACACAAATACACTGCAGGTACACACACAATGTAGGCATACACACACACACTGCAGGGACACACACACACACAATGCAGGCATACGCACACACACTGCAGGTACACACACGCACACTGCAGGGATACACACACACACACTGCAGGTACACACTGCAGGTACACACACGCACACTGCAGGGATACACACACACACACTGCAGGTATACACACACACTGCCGGTATACACACACACACACAATGCAGGCACGCACACACTGCAGGTACACACACACACGCACACTGCAGGGATACACACACACACACTGCAGGTACACACACACACACACACTGCAGGTATACACACACACTGCCGGTATACACACACACACACAATGCAGGCACGCACACACTGCAGGTACACACACACTGCAGGGATACACACACACACACTGCAGGTATACATACACAATGCAGGTACACACACTGTATGTACTTACACTCTGTCCCCAGTAAGGTTTTTCTCTGTACTGTGCAGCAGTGTATCTTGTCCCCTCGGGAACATTCTGCTCTTTGTGCTTTGGTCCCAGGGATGTATTCCTGGCCTGGTGTTCCATCCGTGCACAGAGCTCCGCCACTGTGACGTGAGCGTCACACATCACCTGGGAAACGATTTCACACCGTCTACCTGTCTTCTGTCTTACCATGGAAACTCTGAATTATGGGATAGGCCCTGTCTGGGGCCATGCATTCTGGGACAGTCTGCGTGTGCTTGTATGCGTGCAAGCGTGTGTGTGTGTGCGTGCACAAGTAGCCAAAAGAGCATTTCTTTGGTGTGTCCCACTGAAAGAGCATTTATATGGTGGGTTCTGCTGCAATTAAATTAATTTATCAAGTTTATTTAATTTTATCTTTTGTGTTTTGGGGCTGCAGCTGCTTAGTGACTGGAGGCATGCGCTCCCCCTGTGGGTGTGGAAGGGTAGTGCAGCTGAGCCTACTGACACATTACAATAAAAACAATAATGCTGAAAACTGAAATGGTAAATACATCTATAAATAAATATATATTTATAATTGTAATTTAAACTCTACAGAGATTTTTCAATTTGTCTGTGTATTTTTAATTAATGTGCGCAGTTTTTTTCCTCATTATTTTTTTGTAGAGTAGTGGGCTGGTGCATTTTAATTCGGGAATGTAAGAAGGTTTTTTAAAGTGAACAGAGTGCTGATCATTGTGCCTGGCAGTTATATGAGGTCCAGGCTTGAGTTCTAATAAATCCCCATCAGAACTGCCGCCTATGGCCCTGCGTTATTATTGGCTAATTAAGGCCCTGCGTTATTATTGGGTGATTAAGGCCCTGCGTTATTATTGGCTAATTAAGGCACTGTGTTATTATTGGCTAATTAAGGCCCTGCATTATTATTGGCTAATTAAGGCCCTGTATTATTATTGGCTGATTGAGGCCCTGCATTATTATTGGCTGATTAAGGCCCTGCGTTATTATTGGCTAATTAAGGTCATGCGTTATTATTGGTTAATTAAGGCCCTGCGTTATTATTGGCTGATTAAGGCCCTGCGTTATTATTGGCTAATTAAGGAACTGCGTTATTATTGGCTAATTAAGGCCCTGTGTTATTATTGGCTGATTAAGTTCCTGCGTTATTATTGGCTAATTAAGGCCCTGCGTTATTATTGGCTGATTAAGGTCCTGCATTATTATTGGCTGATTAAGGCCCTGTGTTGTAGTTGCCTAATTCCCTGGTATGCTGTGTATGAGATGTTTGGGGTGTACATAGAAACTGGATATGGTAGGAGGGACCAGGCCATAGAGCTTACATAGGAACAGGAGAGAGGAGGAGGGGCCAGGCCATAGAGCGTACATAGGAACTAGAGAGAGTAGGAGGGGCCAGGCCATAGAGCGTACATAGGAACTAGAGAGAGTAGGAGGGGCCAGGCCATAGAGCGTACATAGGAACTAGAGAGAGTAGGAGGGGCCAGGCCATAGAGCGTACATAGGAACAGGAGAGGGCAGGAGATGCCAGGCGGTGAAGCGTAGGAAGTAAAAGGAAACAGTCTCTTCTGTGCATGTTGTGGGCAAAAGAGCTTGCTGTCCATTTAATTCAATGTAGAAATCCAGGGTGATTTTACAACCAAAGAAAACCTCATCAAGCCATGGCATGGCACCTATCAGAGAGTTCCCTGGTGTCCTGGCGATATTCCTGATCTGGCTGTCCAGCTCTCACCTGCTTCCCAGTCATCTCCAGCATAACTGGCTCATATATGCCCTCCTTCTCCACCTGAAGTAATGTGCGCTGAGCACAAAATGGCTGCCGGACATCACCAATCACCCGTCCTGCTGGGTGAGGTTGCTTCCCACCTTTCACTGTAAAGTGTTTGAGATTATGAGATTAAAAGTGCTATTTAAATGCAGTCTATTATCCAGGGTCTCCACTGGTAAATTATGAGGGAAAATATTGTTGTGGGGTATGGATTCATAGAAATACATTTTTCAGCTCAGTCACAATTAAAGGGTAATTATTATTAGCCTCACTCGAAACAGCCTTGTGGACTTTTTTTTCCCCAAAATATAAAAGTAGTCATTTATTATTTGCAATTCAAAAGAAATGTTTTGAATGTTCCATTTCCAATGTCAAGAACATGTTTTGTCACCACTCCAAGAAACAAAATGCAAATTAGATACTGTAAGGAGACTACACCCAATATAAATGGACCAATCGTACCATGAGGACTCTGTCCAATCGCCATTGACTGTCGCACTCACTACAGAATGCGGGAAAACACAAGCGCGGGAAATATATCAAAAGGGAAACAGACAGCCAATGGGAGGGGAAGAAGAGACTGAATTACACAAAGGCAAGAGCGATTGTCGCCCAGAGAAGCGACTGCTGCAGATAATGGAGGACAAGTGTGGCCGATTAAGAGGCCGTATATATTACGAAGAACTAAAATCAGAGGAAAGTCTGATGCTAAGAACAGGTGTAAAATAATATGAAACGTCTACTTATGTGAACGTGCAAAAGCACAGTTATGCCCATTTTGATACGACTGGAAAGTAGAGGCAAATGTTGCTTTAATGTATGTTTGATGCATTTGATTACCCTGTGATTACTGAACATATAGTACAGTATTGCACGTGCGTCGGAGCAGGACGACTTTGCTCGAGTAGGTTGGCCCCCGTAGCGAGGGGGAGGGGAGAAAGATGGGGGAGGGGTATTAAATATATGCGTATCAGTGCGCGATACAAACAGCAATGTGTTTAGGGATGCATGTATATATTTGTAGACATTTACCCGCGGTTGTATGATTTTCATGATTCTACAATAGAAAACGACTGTGTCATCACATGCACGGATTTCAGTTGACAGTAGGAATATCATTTTGAAAACAATAAACTATAAAGAATAAAAAAATATAAAAACAAAGCATTTTGCGTCTTTGATTTGAGCCAAGAGGAAGCAGCTCGTGCGAAGCGTGGGAAGTACGCGCGCCGATGCTTCACTGATTCGGCCTGAAGCCACGAGCTCGAGTTTGGAGGAGCGGAAGACACGCGATGGCCGTAAACTTAGACAAGGAGGCGTATTACCGCCGGATCAAGCGCTTATACGCCAACTGGAAGGTAATATGAACGGTCAAGTGGTGAGACTGTAACCCATGTTTCGCGCGGTCATCCCCGAATTCAGATGTTGGCAGAAAGCCGCGCTTGTTTTGACGGGATGGGGCGTTTGTGCCCGCTGTGGCCGGGAGCGTGTAGAGTAGAGGCCGCTGTAAGCACTTTGGTGCTGAGTTGCAGCACAACCACGCACAGCCAACCCGTGCACACAAAGTGCGCAGCTCAGCGAAACGCACCAAATATCAGAAATCAGATCGGATGTTTATCGTCCTTATTCCAAGGGCATTTAAGTAAATCCATAAAATAATCTGCAAATGTTTGCTGGGGATTTAACCAGAAACGATTGCGCAGCATATCCTTGGTAGTTCCAGTAGGCAAATGCACATAATGAGAGTAGCTAATAGCTTAGTAGCAACGCAGAAATGTAAACTTACGGTTGCTGTTTCGTTATTTTGCCACATTTTAACAAATGGCTTTGGAACAAACGCACATTGTATTACTGCTAGACGTGAGCAGTATTTATAAACTTCAACCTCTGTTAGAAAACAAAGTTGAGTGTAGGCTATAGTCACGCCGCTGATTTCGTTAGCTAGCTGCTAGCTGAGTCAGAGCTCTTTCAGACAGGGTATAGAACAACGATATAAAACAGTGCCCCGCACTTAATTTCAGCAATTTGTCTCTAACACGCAGATAAATAAAGCCGTAAATGTTTTACTTGTAAAATCGTTCTTGTTATTGTCCGCGCTGATCAATATTAAACACCGCATTAAACAAAATAAGTGATTTTCAGACCTGTCCCTTCGCAAAGGTGTTACGCTAGAATAATGCACCTGCGTTTGTTTAAAAAAAAAAAAAAAGAAAGAAAACAAAACTATGGACGCTTCGGTAATAAGCGGTTCAAACACCCCCCACGCCTCTCGGCCTAATCCTCGCTACAGAAAGCCCAGTGTAAAATCCGCGGAAAGCTGAAGCCTCGTGCTGCAGAATCTGTTCGAGCAGGAGACCCGCTGTAGCTGCACGCTCAGTGGCCACTTTACTGGGTACACCTGTCCATACCAGGTAGGACCCCCTTTGTCCCCAGAACAGTCTGGATTCTTCACGGCATGAATTCAACAAGGTGCTGCAAACATTCCTTAGGGATCTTGGTGCATGCTGACCCTAGAGCATTAGCATTAGTTAATGCAGATTTTTCAGTCACACATTCATGCTGCAAACCTGCTCTACCTCATCCCAAAGGTGCTCTATTGGACTGAGATCTGGGGACTGCACAGGCCATTGGAGTAAACTGAAGTCTTTGTCCTATCTGCTGGAAGTTTCTATTTGAAAAAGGGTAGACTGGTTATAAAGGGGTGCACGTGGTCTGGAACAGGACTTAAGTCTGCCGTGTCAGATGATGCTCACGTACACACTAGCTCATGGGTGGACCCTGGCGTGGGCTTCTGCTGCTGCAGCTCATCCTCTTTCATGCTTCACCCTGCTATGCTTCCTGGGACTTTGTTCTGCACACCACTGCTGTAAACAGCTGTTATTTGAGCTTTTGTGATTTTTGTTATCTTGAATTAATCTGCTCATTCTACCCTGATCTCTCTCATTAACAAGGCGTGCCACTCGGTGAGTTATCACATCGTTCTCTCTAAACTCTCAGAGACTGCGTGAAAATCCCAGGAGGGCTGCTGTGATGCTGGAACCACCACATCTGGCATCAGCAATCATGCCACTTGGATCACGCGTCTTGCCCGTTCTGATGTTCGGTGTCTGCGCTCTGTATTTATTGAGTTGTAGACACATGCTGATTTGCTGCTTGGAGCTGCCAGCCGGTTGCCTTAATGAGCAAGTGTGCCTAATAAAGTGGCCACTGAGTGTACATGATGTTCAGTGCACACTGATCATGTGCGTGCGGTGTACTAATTGTGTAATCTATGCTGTATTGTATTTTGGGAAGAATTGGGCAGTTGGAGGTAACTTAATCATACACAAGGTAATTATTATTGTTTGTGATTTCTAAAATAATAACAGTGCTAATAATAGTAATGAGTCTGTAAATGTTGGAGCCTGAGCTTCAGTAGATTCTCTCTCTCTGTCTCCTGCAGAAAGGCGAGGATGAGTTCGGGAAGGTGGACGCCATTGTGGTGTCCGTTGGAGTGGACGAGGAGATCGTTTACGCCAAATCCACAGCCCTGCAGGTAAAGTTCCTCGATGCACGCGCTCCATCTTACAGTGAGGGTGTGGTCACCCTGCCTCAGACCGCACGGCCTGTTTCTGCTTATCCCCCGCTCCTCGCTCGTCCCCTCCCTCCCTCCTCGCTTGTCCACACGCTCGTCCCCACGCTCGCTCGTCCCCTCCCTCCCTCCCTCGCTCGCTCGTCCCCTCCCTCCCTCCCTCGCTCGCTCGTCCCCACGCTCGCTCGTCCCCTCCCTCCCTCCTCGCTTGTCCACACGCTCGTCCCCACGCTCGCTCGTCCCCTCCCTCCCTCCCTCGCTCGCTCGTCCCCTCCCTCCCTCCCTCGCTCGCTCGTCCCCTCCCTCCCTCGCTCGTCCCCACGCTCGCTCGCTCGTCCCCACGTTCGCTCGTCCCCACGCTCCTCGCTCGTCCCCACGCTCGCTCGTCCCCTCCCTCGCTCGCTCGTCCCCTCGCTCCTCGCTCGTCCCCACGCTCGCTCGCTCGTCCCCACGTTCGCTCGCTCGTCCCCACGTTCGCTCGTCCCCACGCTCCTCGCTCGTCCCCACGCTCCTCGCTCGTCCCCACGCTCGCTCGCTCGTCCCCTCGCTCCTCGCTCGTCCCCACGCTCGCTCGTCCCCACGCTCGCTCGCTCGTCCCCACGTTCGCTCGTCCCCACGCTCCTCGCTCGTCCTCACGCTCGCTCGCTCGTCCCCACGCTCCCTCGCTCGTCCCCACGCTCGCTCGCTCGTCCCCACGCTCGCTCGCTCGTCCACACGCTCGCTCGCTCGTCCCCACGCTCCCTCGCTCGTCCCCACGCTCGCTCGCTCGTCCCCACGCTCGCTCGCTCGTCCACACGCTCGCTCGCTCGTCCCCACGCTCGCTCGCTCGTCCCCACGCTCGCTCGTTCGTCCCCACGCTCGCTTGTCCCCACGCTCGCTCGCTCGTCCCCACGCTCCTCGCTCGTCCCCTCGCTCCTCGCTCGTCCCCTCGCTCGCTCGCTCGCTCGTCCCCACGCTCGCTCGCTCGTATGTGCTGTTTTGGGGTGTCTGTGTGTGAGTGATGGGGTGTGTGCTTTTTTGGGGTGTCTGTGTGTGAGTGATGGGGTATGTGCTGTTTTGGGGTGTCTGTGTGTGAGTGATGGGGTGTGTGCTGTTTGGGGTGTCTGTGTGTGAGTGATGGGGTATGTGCTGTTTTGGGGTGTCTGTGTGAGTGATGGGGTGTGTGCTGTTTTGGGGACGTTACCATGGCTCCCTTGCCCCCAGACCTGGCTGTTTGGCTACGAGCTGACGGACACCATCATGGTTTTCTGCGAGTCAAAGATCCTCTTCCTCGCCAGCAAGAAGAAGGTGGAGTTCCTCAAGCAGGTGGCCGTCACCAAGGGCAACGAGAATGCCAATGGGCTTCCCCCCATCACCCTGCTTGTGCGAGAGAAGGTGAGGCTGCACCACCATCCCCAGCCCTCCTAATCCCTGCATCTCACACTCATCCTCCCTGCCTCTCACTCATCCTCCCTGCCTCTCACATTCATCCTCCCTGCCTCTCTCTGATCCTCCCTGCCTCTCACTCATCCTCCCTGCCTCTCACACTCATCCTCCCTGCCTCTCTCTGATCCTCCCTGCCTCTCTCTGATCCTCCCTGCCTCTCACTCTGATCCTCCCTGCCTCTCTCACTCTGATCCTCCCTGCCTCTCACTCTGATCCTCCCTGCCTCTCACTCTGATCCTCCCTGCCTCTCACTCTGATCCTCCCTGCCTCTCTCTCTGATCCTCCCTGCCTCTCACACTCATCCTCCCTGCCCCTCTCACTCATCCTCCCTGCCTCTCACTCTGATCCTCCCTGCCTCTCACACTCATCCGCCCTGCCTCTCACGCTCATCATCCCTGCCTCTCACCCATCCTCCCTGCCTCTCTCACTCATCCTCCCTGCCTCTCTCACTCTGATCCTCTCTGCCTCTCTCACTGATCCTCCCTGCCTCTCTTACTCATCTTCCCTGCCTCTCTCACTCTGATCCTCTCTGCCTCTCTCACTGATCCTCCCTGCCTCTCTTACTCCTCTTCCCTGCCTCTCTTACTCATCCTCCCTGCCTCTCATTCTGATCCTCCCTGCCCCTCTCACTGATCCTCCCTGCCTCTCACTCTGATCCTCCCTGCCTCTCTTACTCATCCTCCCTGCCTCTCACTCTGATCCTCCCTGCCTCTCTCACTCATCCTCCCTGCCTCTCTCACTCATCCTCCCTCCCTCTCACTCTGATCCTCCCTGCCACTCACTCTGATCCTCCCTGCCTCTCTCACTCATCCTCCCTGCCTCTCTTACTCATCCTCCCTGCCTCTCTCACTGACCCTTCCTGCCACTCACTCTGATCCTCCCTGCCTCTCTCACTCATCCTCCCTGCCTCTCACACTCATCCTCCCTGCCTCTCACTCTGATCCTCCCTGCCTCTCACTCTGATCCTCCCTGCCTCTCACTCTGATCCTCCCTGCATCTCTCACTCATCCTCCCTGCCTCTCTCACTGTGGTCCTCCCTGCCCTGCAGAATGAGAGTAACAAGGCGAACTTTGAGAAAATGCTGGAGGCCATTCACGCCAGTAAGGAGGGGAAGACGGTGGGTGTGTTCATCAAGGACAAATTCCCTGGGGAGTACATGAAGAGCTGGAACGACATGATGACTGCCGAGGGCCTGGAGAGGGTGAGCACAGTGGTGTAGGTGATTTGGTATACTCTCTCTCAGGTGGATGTCAGCGCTGTGGTGTAGGTGATTTGGTATAATCTCTCTCTCAGGTGGATGTCAGCGCTGTGGTGTAGGTGATTTGGTATAATCTCTCTCTCAGGTGGATATCAGCGCTGTGGTGTTGGTGATTTGGTAAACTCTCTCTCAGGTGGATACCAGTGGTGTGGTGTAGGCATTTTGATATACTGTCTCTCAGGTGGATATCAGCGCTGTGGTGTAGGTGATTTGGTATAATCTCTCTCTCAGGTGGATATCAGTGCTGTGGTGTAGGTGATTTGGTATAATCTCTCTCTCAGGTGGATATCAGCGCTGTGGTGTTGGTGATTTGGTACACTCTCTCTCAGGTGGATATCAGCGCTGTGGTGTAGGTGATTTGGTATACTCTCTCTCAGGTGGATGTCAGCGCTGTTGTGTAGGTGATTTGGTATACTCTCTCTCAGGTGGATATCAGCACTGTGGTGTAGGTGATTTGGTATACTGTCTCTCAGGTGGATATCAGCGCTGTGGTGTAGGTGATTTGGTATACTCTCTCTCAGGTGGATATCAGCGCTGTGGTGTAGGTGATTTGGTATTCTGTCTCTCAGGTGGATATCAGTGCTGTGGTGTAGGTGATTTGGTATACTCTCTCAGGTGGATATCAGCGCTGTGGTGTAGGTGTTTTGGTATACTGTCTCTCAGGTGGATATCAGCGCTGTGGTGTCGGTGATTTGGTATATTCTCTCTCCGGTGGATATCAGCGCTGTGGTGTAGGTGATTTGGTATACTGTCTTTCAGGTGGATATCAGCGCTGTGGTGTAGGTGATTTGGTATACTGTCTTTCAGGTGGATATCAGCGCTGTGGTGTAGGTGATTTGGTATACTCTCTCTCAGGTGGATATCAGCGTTGTGGTGTAGGTGATTTGGTATTCTGTCTCTCAGGTGGATATCAGCACTGTGGTGTAGGTGATTTGGTATACTGTCTCTCAGGTGGATATCAGCGCTGTGGTGTAGGTGATTTGGTATACTGTCTCTCAGGTGGATATCAGCACTGTGGTGTAGGTGATTTGGTATACTGTCTCTCAGGTGGATATCAGCACTGTGGTGTAGGTGATTTGGTATACTCTCTCTCAGGTGGATATCAGCACTGTGGTGTAGGTGATTTGGTATACTCTCTCTCAGGTGGATATCAGCACTGTGGTGTAGGTGATTTGGTATACTCTCTCTCAGGTGGATATCAGCACTGTGGTGTAGGTCATTTGGTATACTCTCTCTCAGGTGGATATCAGCACTGTGGTGTAGGTGATTTGGTATACTCTCTCAGGTGGATGTCAGCGCTGTGGTGGCGTACACCATGGCGGTGAAGGAGGACGGGGAGCTGGCTCTGATGAGGAAGGCTGCAGGTGTGACCAGCGAGGTCTTCTCTAAGTTCTTCAAGGAGAGGGTGATGGAGATTGTGGATGCAGATGAGGTGCGTGAGGTGACCCGGACGGGGTGGGGGGAAGGCAGAGAGGCTGTGTGTGTTCTGTTACAGGTGGGCTCTGGAGGCTGAAGTTGGCATAAATGTTGTTATGGTGGTGTTCGGTGTGTAGAAGCTTTGTAGTAAATTGAAATTTTAAAATTTAAAATGAATTTAAACTTTTAACACATAAAATATTACCACCTGCCCAAGATGATATGATATTTTTTATAATGCTTCAGAGTGCTGTGTGTGTGAGTGTGTGTGTAACAGTGTGGAGTGCTGTGTGTGTGAGTGTGTGTGTAACAGTGTGGAGTGCTGTGTGTGTGTGTAACAGTGTGGAGTGCTGTGTGTGTGAGTGTGTGTGTAACAGTGTGGAGTGCTGTGTGTGTGTGTGTGTGTGTGAGTGTGTGTGTAACAGTGCGGAGTGCTGTGTGTGTGTGTGTGTGTGTGTGTGTGTGTGTAACAGTGCGGAGTGCTGTGTGTGTGAGTGTGTGTGTAACAGTGTGGAGTGCTGTGTGTGTGAGTGTGTGTGTAACAGTGTGGAGTGCTGTGTGTGTGTGTGTAACAGTGCTGAGTGCTGTGTTGCAGAAAGTACGGCACAGCAAGCTGGCGGAGTCGGTGGAGAAGGCCATCGAGGAGAAGAAGTTCCTGGGAGGGGCGGATCCCTCCATGGTGGAGATGTGCTACCCGCCAATCATCCAGAGCGGCGGCAACTACAGCCTCAAATTCAGCGTGGTCAGGTCAGCATCTCCGTGGTTACACCTCAGTCTCCGCCCACTAACACTAACACAATATCCACATCTTTACCATGAACCCTGTGATCTCTCTCCCTCCCTCTTTATCTCTCTCTCTTTCTCTCTTTCCCTCTCTATTTCTCTTTTTATCTCTCTCTCCCTCCGCCTCCCTCCCCCTCTCTCTCTCAGTGATAAGAACCACATGCACTTTGGGGTGATCACCTGTGCGATGGGGATCAGGTATAAGTCATACTGCTCTAACCTGGTGCGCACGCTCATGGTGGACCCGCCACAGGAAATGCAGGACAACTACAACTTCCTGCTGCAGGTGGAGGAGACC